>NW_008587983.1:0-6820 GCF_000691845.1 Merops nubicus
TCGTCTGTTACATCTCCTTTTCTGGTCTCTTCAGGCCCTTTAAGACTTTCAAAAGTCACTTGCGTTGGGTGGATAAGAGTCCATCCAGTATATTCCTGTTCTGTGCATATCAAGGTAGAGTGCATTTCAATATTAGAAGCCTAATTTTTATTTTTTTTTCCCCCTTTCTGATGCTGGACATGAATTATTGAATTTATCTTGTACCTGCCTAGGTAGAAGGACTTTCTGAGGAGAGTAATGCACACGTTTGATTTTTCTTTCTTGACTTCAGCTAAGATCAAAGATAACATTCATATGCTTCATCCTTTCTGGTTGTGTTATTCATAGGTGTCAAAAATCTTCTTTAAGGAATCTTTAATTAAGCTTATTTTGACACCACTTCTTGAGTTTCTTTCATTAAGTAATTTCTCAGTGTTGAAAATTGAGCTGATTTTTTTCTTCCTGCTTCCACAGAAAAAAAAGGGCTTTGAAACTCTGTGTTTAATGAATTAGGAGTCAGGAGATATTAACTATACCAGTATTTAATAGTACTGTCAGCATATGCAGCACGGTTGGAGTACAATCATCACAATAAGAGACTTTCATTTCAAACATGATTATAGATGGCTGGATCACTCCCAAATCATAAAAGTATTTAATAAATAGCTTTTCATTGCAGTAAACATAGTAGTTGATGAGTACAGTTGAAAGTGGCTTTGTTATGATCTTTGAAGAATATTAAATGTTAACAGTATAAATATTTCATTATTAATTTGTTTTCTAGTTTATGCTACCTGCTTTTTGTCTGTTACAGAGAAGAAATATTAGTAAAAGCTGTGTGTGGAAATTTTACTAATATAGTTTAGCTATCTTCTCAAGTGACTATTTGAATCATATCAATCCAAGGTAACGGCTTTTTTTTTTTTTTCCCTGTTTAGCTGTTCTATGACAAAGATGTGATAGTTCTTGGGTTTGTATTTTCTTTCGTGCTTTTAACCAATTTAAATCTATCATAAAAACGTCTGTATAATTAATAAAGTTTTACTGGTTGCCATCCTCTTTGCTCATGCTCTGGGCATCTTCTGGCACTTGTTACTTACTTGTTAATAGCTTGTGCTGGGTTTGTGTGGTGGAGTTTTGGTACTGGGGGAGAGGCTACAGGGGTGGCTTCTGTGAGAAGTTGCTAGAAGCTTTTACTGTGTCCCATAGAACCAAAGCCAGCTGGCTCCAAGATGGACCCACCATTGACAAAGGCCAGGCCCATCAGCAATGTGGTAGCACCTCTGCAATAAAATATTTAAGTGAAAAAGAAAACTGCACAACTGCATCTGAAAATAGGAATGAGAATATGTGAGAAACAACTCTGTAGACACCAAGATCAGTGAAGACGCAAGGGGAGGAGGTGCTCCACATGCTAGAGCACAGATTCCCCTGCAGCACATGGTGAAGACTGTGGTGGCAGGCTGTCCCCCTGTGGCCCATGGATGTTAATGGTGGAGCAGATATCCACCTGCAGCTCATGGAGGACCCCATGCCAGAGCAGGTGGATGGACCCAAAGATGGAAGGGACTCTGAGAGCAGCCTGCGCTGGAGCAGTTTGTGATGAACTACAGCCTGTGGGAGGGATTCATGTTGGAGAAGTTCATGGAGGACTCTCTCCTGTGTGAGGGAACCCATGCTGGAGCAGGGGAAGAGTGTGAGGAGTCATCTCCCTGAGAAGGAAGGAGGGGCAGAAACAATGTGTGAAGAACTGTCAGCAGTGCCCATCCCATTCGCTGTCTCACTGTGCCACTGGTTGTGGTGGTGGTGAGAAAATCAGAAGCAAAGCTGAGCCTGGGAAGAAGGGAGGGGTTGGGGGAAGGTGACTTTAATATTTGGTTGTATTTCTCATTATCCTATACTGATTTTGATTAGTAACGTAGTATTGTTATTGTTAAAATTAAATTGATATTTTTTCCTCAAGTTGAATCTGTTTTGCAAATGACCATAGCTGCTGAGTGATCCCTCCTTGTTCTTCTCTTGACCCATGAGCTTTTCATTATATTTTCTCCTTCCCACCCCATTGCGGGGGGGAGGAGTGACTGCGCAGTTGAGTCGTGTTTAGTTTCTGGCTGGGCCTAAACCATGATACCACTGTAAAACATCCCCCTTTTCTAATGCTGTACTTTGGCTGTTTTATAGTAGGGCAAGCTCTGAGTTGAACTATGTGACTTTCTAACTCAGGTGTCTTTTTGAGCTGTGTTTTTAATTACTTCTAATCTCTGTAGTCACAGGATGCTCTTGTCCCTTCATGTGTCCCTGTATATGTTGGCACTTTTCAAATTCTTACTGCATCATATGGTAGTTCTCACAGGTGTCTATAAATGTTTTATCTAAATTTGTGTTCACAGTCTCTTCCCAAGGACTATTTTCCACCTGAATTCCTTCTCTATTCACATCTTTTCATATAGGTTCTGTTTTAAAAAGATTTTTTTTTTCTGTATGTCATTTTATATGGAGTGCACTTTAACACAATTTCAGTTAACCACATCTGCTGTTACTGGAAAGCTCTTGAAAGCATTGAGTGCTTCACAAACATCTATTGTCAGAAACAAAATTACCCTTCCCTGCCCTCCCCTCCTTTTCTTTAGCTAGAAGCCTGAGCTAACTACTCAGAAGGTCACAGAGGCATGACAGCCTCTTCACAGAGTACCCTTTTGCTATCTACCTCTTCTTAATGAGACCGTCATCTCGTCAGAGACGCCTTCAGAGATTGTTGAGGAGTCGAAGAAGAGAGACTTGAGAGGAGGGAGGGAAGGCAGAAAGGAGAGTAAGAGAAGGCCTCTGGACAAGCTGTTTGAGAACACAGTGGTTTTCAGTAGGAGCTGGCGGGCAGGGATTAGATTAGCTGTGATTTATAATACATATCCACTCAGGGAAGATGTTCGCTAGGCCAAGAGTGGGTAACACCTGTTCTAGAAAAGCCAAATCTCTAGCAGGGATGTGACTTTACGCAGCTCATCTCAGGCAGCCTAGAAAGTTTGCTACCAATCTATCTCCCTCCTGAAGGCATGGGCTCCAGCATAACCGGGGCAGCGCTGCCTGGTGAGAACTAGTGGTTTGTTACAGAAGATGTTCCATGCTGAGCAATATCACATTGCCAGGGGAAGAAAATCCTTCTCTTTCTCTGAAGGAGAACGCAACCTTTCTGACCGGCAGGCTTCCAATTCAGAGTTGCAAAGTGAGCAAATGCTCAAGCATGCAGCCAGACATCCTTGGAATTTGTTAAGCTAATAGACATTTTCTCTATAGGCTCCTAACAACTTCAAGTGATATTTAAAATATTTAAACAAAATAGCTCATCTGTTCAAGAGTAAATACATTCATATGATAATTCTTAAGATTGCTGCTCTTTGCTTATATTTCATTATTTGGAAAAGGAATGTCTGTCTAATGCCTCATTTAAGATTCAGTGGAATCCTCCTTGCTTCAGTAATTTTCCTATTAAATTACATCTATTAACACTCGTTCCTCACCCTAAAGGAAACCAATAAAATCACACAAACTAATGAAGTTGTTTTCAGCAGCAAGCACCTCGTTACAGGGGTACTTCTAATTACTGTTAAAATGAACTGGAACACAATGCCTTCAGAATGGGATGTCCCAGAGCTATCAACCCAAACCATAAACATCTGTGCAACTCGCAACCTCTTCATTTAACCTTTGTAATAGCAACACATCCTCAACTAATTTTTAAATGCTGGTAGACATGAAAATAAATAGATATGAAAAAGTCACTGACACATTATAAATAGAATTCTAATTTATGAGCACTACCTCCGAGTGAGGAATTTATGTCTTTAAAAAAAATAACTGTGCCACCTGGAGTTTATCTTTCTCTTATATTGTCTAGTCTGAACTAATTTTTTTTCCCTTCTGCACTAATTGTTATATTTATATATCATCGCCCAGAAGACTGTGTTGAGGAGTGATTAGGGTATAACTTACACATCAGAATGCATGAGCTAACTAGAAAAGCAAAGCTTCAGATCAGATTTAATTAAGATAGCTTACACTCTCTGTTCAGTTTTCTGCCTAAAGCAAGGAAAAAAATGAAGACTAACGGCTTCTTCCAGAAACATGATACTCCTGGGATAGGAATTTAGAACTTCATAAGCAGAGTAGCTTTTACTCCTGTGACTAGTGCTCCTGAAATCAGCATGACTAGTTATGTGAGTAAATGGTACTCTGCATAAATTAATAATGCACAATCTGGCCATATAGAAATCCTGACTCTGGCACAGATTACTAATTGCCTGTGAGTCATTCAGATAATGAAAAAAGAAAAAATAAGTGATAGTCACATGAGTGATGGCTTGCAGGATTTTCCTCTTTAGTTTTCCTGTATGTACAACTAAAGCTTTTATAGCAAAGTAAATCAAGCTGTGAATCTTCAGTTGGAGCTTGCTGAAGGGCAGTGTCTGCAACTGATATTGCATTCACCTCCCGAGAAGAACAAAGATGATTTGTCAATACTAGCAGTTTACTCTATAAACATCATGTTAAAACTTCATGCATAATTGTAATCACCATCAATTTACTGCTCATATTACAAGGCAGCTAGAAGGTTGGGAGCAACTGAGACCCACTTCCATAAACATCAGATAAGTAAATAATGTCACTAACTACTGGACTATCTGTGTTAACTTCCATTCATAGATCATCCTTAGGCTTTAATGTTTTATATATAGGGAAGTATGAGACAAAAATATATTCCATCCCTGTCTCCTGTTGCTGAGTGCTAAGTGCTGAGCTCTGCAATGCTAACTGAAGTAGAAGACAGAAGAGTATTTTTAGAAACATTGGAAGTATGAGGCCTGGTGTCCTTTGGATTTGTTTCTTTTGACTGATCAAGGGAGCAGAGATGTGAAACGTGGCAAAAGAACTTAATCTGAACCTTTTTTCTCTGGGTTCCGTTCAAGGTATATGCCACCACGTCTATAAGCTCCTGGGTTTCTCTTTGGCTGGGGCACAAATGAGATCCTTCCTCTGCTTCTGGCCATCCATTTATTTTCATGACATTTGTAGAAACCTAATTATCTTTCAAACTGGTGTCAAATTATATCAAAATCAACCTGTAGATTCCAAAGATTTTGAGATAGACACACAGACAAACACACAGATGAAACAGTTTTTAGAAACACTGGGAATATTTTGAGATTAGGATTGATATAGATGTTAACAAAAATTTTATCTTTTTACATAGTCAGGTCTTCAGGAGGAAAATATGCTACAAAGCCAGAGAAGCCACAGACAGAGGTGATGACTAACTATGCTAGGTGCTATACAGGTAGATAGGGACAGTTCTGTTTTCATGTGATTACTTAGAATTTTTAGAGACAGAAAAAAAAAAAAAACAGACAAAATGTTGAAATACAAAGAACAAAACCATATTGTTAATGCAAATTATATAACTCCATTCTTTCCCTTTTTTATTCCCTACTACTCTCTGAGCCTTACTATAAAGATTGACAGAAGAATATCTGTGTTCTGATAAACTGGTAGATAGGGAGTGAAAAAGTGCCTTGGCTCCTAAAGTCTTGTCCTCAAACTGCATAAAATTATGCCAAAAAAGTGTTCAGAAAGTTGTTTAAGAACGTCTTTGCCTGGTTTGAAAGAATACACAGAAACTGTTGTGAAAGAGACAGATAAATGACTGGCATCATTTGTTGCATAGAGAGAACAGGGAGACGGGATAAGTGACAAGAAAAACAGTATCAAGTGGCAGAAATGTACCTTTGTCATGAGCCATTCAAAATCTACTCAAGGATATTATCCTGCTGCACATCAACACAGAGTCTGAGCTGAACTGGAGGTGCTGGGGGATTTCACAGAGATTTTACATTTTTTTTTCCTCCCTTTTCAGATAATATTGCTGACAGGGTTTTTGTTTTGTTTTGTTTTGTTTTTAAGTTATGGCCATCATTAAAAACTAGTTTGTAGTTGATTTGCTTTCAGTTTGTGCAGGTTGCTCGAAAGCCTCTGGAGTGGAAGGAAGCAGCAGAGTTGCACAGTGGCTCAGGGCTGGAGAGGACTGCTGAGGTGGATGGAGCTGCTCATGTCACTCTTACCTGGAAAGGCTGCAAAGAAGAAAGAGGGTTTGCAGCTTTCCATCAAATACGCACATTCTGGATTTATGCCATTTTCTGTTTTAGTTTAAGACATACAGGTGGCAGCTCTGTATCAGATGAGAAGTGAATCTGGCTGCTTATCCCGTATTTGGCGATGGACAATAACAATGATAGAAGAGGATAAGAAGCTTGCAGCCACACAACTACCTGTGGTTCAGAAACCTAAGTGACATAAATATCTTTAATAGTCTTTGGTGAGTTTTAACTCCGTTATATTGTCTGTTGTCTTTGGAATCGTTGTAGGTTGTTAGGATTCAGGAGGTCTTCTCTTTTATTCCCCACAACAGAAAATACTGTTTCAGAAGTCTGCCTTTCCCTTATTGTTCTGATATTGATATAATGAACACTGAAACAATGAGAGTTTAAAGTCATTGATGTCATTGTCATGACATCACCTGCCAAGAAAGATGACAGGTGTTTCCTGAAGAGCTGGGATTTGTCACTTGTTATCAGATTCAAATACAGTAATCCAGTTTGGACATGATGGACCATGTGGTTATTATGCTCAGAAACATGGTTAGGGGAAAGGACAAAGTTTCTTAGATTTTAGACTAAAAGAAACCAAGGTCTGAGGAGAGATCAATAGGTAGGTCTGAAGAAGTGACACAAGTCTTTTCTCAGTCCAAAATGTAGAGCTGTAAAGCTAAATAGAATCATAGAATCCTTTAGGT
>NW_008587984.1:0-516 GCF_000691845.1 Merops nubicus
AAGTTCCACTGTTTGATTGAAGTAAAATCTCTCTTCAGCTTTCTTTTGCATTTCTATATCACAGGAAACGCACCATCACGCGTCCGTTGAGTGGAGCGGACCATGACAGTAAGCCAACTAGGGAAGGCACCCTCTTGGACCTGCTGTTTGTGAACAGAGAACTGGTAGGTGATGTGATGGCTGGAGGCCATCTTGGGCACAACAATCACGATAGGAGAGACTTTTTGATCCTCAGATAAGTAATGAGGACATCACCAGATCTGCTACCTTGGATTTTCACAGGGCAGACTTTGGCCTGTTCAGGAGCCTGACTCAAATCTATTCTTTCTAAGAGAGGCACCGAGGTTAAGGTTGAGGCAATTATTGCCCTCTTAACATGGGCAAAAAGGAAGGGACTGCTCAAGTATATGCTCTCTAAGAGAGGGATGAAATATGACGAAGGCACCATAAAGAAATTGTTGGGATGGTGCCGGATACAGGGTTATGCTCCTGACCCTGAGCTAGCTTTTAAAACAG
>NW_008587984.1:648-2634 GCF_000691845.1 Merops nubicus
TGCGGTTTCTCCCTGTCCTTGGGAGGACGAGGAGCAGTCAGGGGTTTGCGAGTGCTGCTGCAATGCAGACAGCCGACGCTTTGGAGAGCAGGGGCAAGGAATACCCTTTCGACCCAGGACCCAGAGATCCCGAGAAGGAGACAGACTTATAACCACCGAATGACAGGTTAGACTCGCGTATTCGGTAGCAAAATCTCTGACAAGAAGCATAATTGCCCTTTAGACAAAAAACAGTCTAAAGAGACTTTTACTGTAAGACTGTAGCCAAGACCCTGATTTCAATACTGCTAATGTTTTTAAGCCCAAAACATGGAATAATTTGTGAATTGTTTTATGATACTGGTCCACCCAAAATGATAGGGTGATCATTGCCTTTTTAAGTCTCTGACAAACTGTCTTTGAAGTGCTAAAAATCTATATCTCTTTAAGAACTGGCGAGCTTAAGGGAGATTCCTCCTACACTAATGTCTTAGAATCCTCCCTAACTCAGTCCGCTGCTTCTCCAATAAAGTCTCAGCAAACTTTTAAGGAGGAACTGGTTGATGCCGTGAGGGTTATAGAACCTCATCAAAGTCTTAAGGAAGAACAGGTCAGTGCCGTGGGGGGAGGCCTGAGAAAGGACCCCTGGAAACCTCACACACTTGACCCAAGAAAAAGAGCTACTGTTCGCAAACAAGCAGCAGCCAACAGAGATGTTGAAATGTTGCAAGCATTCCCTGTGATAATCAGACTGAGCCAGGACCCACAGTGAGAGGGACTGCCGTGTTCTCTTCTGAAAAGAGCTTCATCACCAGCATGACTTTAACTGGGATGCAGCACACCATCCAGCAATCGGAATGGAAAGAACTGTGTGCACAGGCTGTAAAGTTTTAGAGGACATTGGTTCTCTGCAGCCAGGTCTGCCTTCTTCAATGATGATTCCCTAAAACTGGAACATTATAGTGACGGACTTAAAGGACTGGGTTTTTCTTCGTTTGTTTGTTTTACAATACCCTTGAATCCAAAGAACACACCACGATTTGCTTTTTCAGTACCATAAATCAATCTATCTGATCAATCAGAATTAGTCCACTGAAGTATTCAAAAGCTAAGAGATGGAATGTAAAAACTATAAATGGGCAATTCTTGGGGCTGGTTTGGTAGATGGTTTGCAGGATTAGGTATTTGTGCGCAGAAACTTAGCAAGCTAGGCTTAATATGTCTATTGATCTTTGTATGTATAATGCTCTGTATTCCATGTTTAATTCAGTGTGTGAACAAATTGATTCATTGGGCAATTGCCCAAAAAATATTGGCTGTACAAACAAACAAAAAAGGAGAAATTGTGGGGATTGGAGATGAGGCATGGGCTGGGGCGGCTAATATGTGAAGCAGCACACAAAATCTGAAGACTTTGATACTGTGGGAAGCCACTGATAAGAATGCTCAAAGCACCTAAACAAGAAACTTAGGCAAAAACAAGTAGAGTTGATAGTAGATAAGCTAGGAACTAAAAGCAAAAATAGCAAGGCTTAATTGCAACAATCTCAAGGGAAAATTAACAGCTGTACAGTCAGAATGACCTGGCAGCCAGCTCGCAGGCTCTAAGCGTGTGTGAATTGCTTTGATATATTAGCTAATAAGCAGCATTAGAACAGACAATGGGCCGGGATATGTTAGTAAATCTATGGCGAAATTTTTTCTACAATGGGGTACAACACATGTTACAGGCATTCCTCACTCACCCACTGGACAAGCGATTATGGAGCACATGAATCAAACCCTTAAACGTCAACTTTTAAAACTAAAAGGGGGATAAATTTGGTTAATGCCACATGAAAAAATTACAAAAAGCTGGAAGGGCTGATACATTTAATAACATGGGGTAGAGGGTATGCTTGTGTCTTTACAGATAAAGATACCAGGTGGATACCAGCGAAGTGGATAAAACCATGGACAAAACCCGATATTGATGAGGGACAACCTGATCAATCAGCCCTAGCAACA
>NW_008587984.1:2817-3040 GCF_000691845.1 Merops nubicus
TTTATGATTTCGCCATGTCTTGTGTCTCTGCTGCAAAGGGCCCTGCAGTGGATGGCATGGGCAAAACAGAAAAATGCTACATCAGCAGTACATAGTATCTTATTAGTAGATGTAGATTCAATTCGACATGCCATGCTCGAAATGCTAGGGGAGGTGGTGAACTTGCCTTTTGCTTTCCTCCAGGGTGCGGCCGGCCTTCCGGGGGGGGCCATAAGGTAAATAA
>NW_008587984.1:3250-3464 GCF_000691845.1 Merops nubicus
CGGTGAAGTTAGACCTTTGTAAACGTGTGCTAGAAGATTTAAAGATAACTATGTGACTACCTTTATTCTATGTAATTGACTTATTAACTTTCTATGTAATCGACTTATTAACTTTCTATGTAATTGACTTATTAACTTGGTTGTTTCTCATTCCATTTATAGGCAATCTCGGTTCCTTATTTGCGCCTGGCTTGCTCAAAAAGAAAAAGGGGGA
>NW_008587985.1:0-1558 GCF_000691845.1 Merops nubicus
GAGCCTCCCGAGTCCCCGCCGCGGTTCTCTGCTTTTAACATCCCGGGCGTTTGCTTTTACCTTTTAGCTTCGGGTAGCTCGGTGGAGACGTGAAGCGCCTCGTGGCGGTGCCCCGCCGGCCGGGCAGCAGCGAGGGACTCCGGCAGCGCCAGCGCTGCGCGGAGCAGAGCTCGGAAAGGCAGCGGGGAGCCCGGCTGCTGACGAGCGCACGCCTTGCTAGAGTAGGGCTTCCCAAAAAGCGCCGGAGGCACAATTTACTACTGCTCTGGCTATACCTCCACATTCGCTTCGACCACATTTGTGTTAGTTAACTATGATAACTATTTTAATGACCTTAATTTTAAGTAAGAGTTTGATACTTTAAATATGTCCATTCTCCCCCCCCTCCCCGCTTCCATCTATTAAACGAAGATTGTGTGACTGTGGTTGGAAATCAGCAGGATCTTCAAGATTGTTTAGGTCACCAGGGCTGAAGTTTCATTATCTGAAATTTGTTTAGACCGTTTTATGCAATTCCTACTGAGAGAGCTGACATAAGCATCAACATCTGAGGAGCAGAGATATGAAAAACCCCAAAGAATAAAAGCAATTTATGTTAATATATATAATCTTGCCAAAACCTTTACTGCTTTCTCCCCACCCTTAGTCCCACAGCTGCGCTTGCATCTATCTACCCTAGCTCAAGATCACTAGTCAGTATTTGCAAGCATCATACTTTGCTTTTTGATCGTACACATTCCCAAAAGTCAAATGCAAATTAACCTCATGAAGAATTTTTAAACTGGAGCAATTAACTTGCTAAGCATTTTCTGAAAGTGTCAAATGTCACAGTACTCTCAATTTACAGTACTTGTCACTGGTGTATCTGCATTCTAAACAGAGAAGCTTATTGCAGTATAGTTTAATAAATACCAAGGGAATTTACACCAAAGCTTATTCCAGACAAGTATTCTGACATCCTCAACAGAGCAGAAATGTCACTGTAACCAATAAAACATGTTTTGGTTCTTTTTTTCATAGCAAGTGACCCAATTCATACTTGATCTGTGTTACAAAGGCATGTCCATGTAGCTGTGTCAGCCAGGATTACAAGAGACACATCCCCATCAAAAACACGCAGAACAGCAAAACCCTTTATGCTCTCACTGCAAGTTATCAACCAACTACTTTTAAACATCTGTCAGAGAAGGGCAAGGAGGCAGCATAACGAAGCTGACAGAAAAATCTCTCCCTTACAGGCCATGCTAAAATACTTACGCCAACAGAAATTGACGCAGGCACAGCAGAACTGGATTTTGAAAAAGGATTTATTAATGTAACACCCTTCATTTGACCTTCGCAGAGACGTCACTCCCTATGTTCTTTAGAAGGATGGTTTCTTAGGATGCTTTTTGTGCCATGGGCATGTCTATTCACCAGGAGACTGAGAGAATAGTCTGCTCATCCTGTGTCCTGTGTTCCAGAACTGTCTTATCTCCATTGATCGACGTTCAAGAACATTGCACTAATGAAGTGTTTCCTCTGTGGCTGATGTATCTGTAATGGTTTGAAAACAAAC
>NW_008587986.1:0-2592 GCF_000691845.1 Merops nubicus
GGTCCCTGCGCTTCCACCCTCTCCTGCATCCCCACCCCCAGGCACAAGCCAGGCTTATTTCACAGACCCTGGTCCCTGCTGTGGGTGAGGGCTGGGGGCCCAGGAGCGAAGGGGAGCAGCTTGTGCCTGAATCAGCTGAGAAGCCAGACTCCTGTGAGATAAGCCAGGCTGTGTGGGCAGTCAAATGCAGCACGGGGTACATCACCTCTGGGAGCATTTCAGCCCCTGCCTGCACCTTGGGTCCCCAACACCCAGCCCCAGCCACTGTGATGCCCTCCCTGGGCATCCCTAGCATCACCTGACACTCAGCTGCAGGTTACAGCTGAAGAAGTTAGGTTGTTAACTAGGGACTCTCGAACTCCACGCGGTGCTGCTTGGCTCCTCGTCCCTCTGCTATTGTCCCCACTGCCACCTTCCCTTTCTGGCATCCTGGCCCTGTGCCATGGCAAAGCACCCTTGGCCCTCAGCAGAGCCCTGGAAGTGCCTGGTTGTCCCTGAGAGCCAGCCTGGCCTCTGTGGTCAGCCTGACCAGGGCTGACTTCTCCTGCCTGACTCCGCCGCAGGGGGGTCACATCCCCACAGCATCGCCCTTCCCTCCCCGAGCCGTGCCAGCGCAGACGGCGCGGCCTGGCCACAGTCCAGCACAGCTTCGTGAGATGCTGCTGTGCGGCCGCGCCGGCAGCCGACTCCAGACCAAACAGTTTATGGGCAGCAAAAACTTCCCATCCCTCCGAGACAGCTGTGTGGGGAGCTGGGGCCTGCACCCGCCCCACGGGGAGCCCTGGCATGGGGCACAGCAGTGGGGCCACTTGCCTCTGTCATCCGTCACTCACCAGATCCTTCCCTTGCTGCTGCCCACAGGGAAAGCAGCAGGACAAGGTATATTGCAAGATGTTCCCTCTGGCACAGAGTAGCTGGGGTCTGCTGTCTGTTCCCCTTGGGAAGTCCAGCCTCGAGAGCTAGCATGGCTATCTGCCACCCCAAACCTCTCAGAGAAGGTCAGCAGGAGGTAAGGGGTGATCAGTTCCCCACCCAGGCCCATTTTGTGGACACTGGGCTTGCTGGGGAGCCCCGTAGGGTGGCACAGGCGTCCTGGAGGCTGCATCATGAGTTTGATGCTGGCCTTGCAGCGCTCTGCCTGAGCTGGCTGGTGATGCTGGTGAGGGTCCATGGGCCCCTTTCCCAGAACACTGGGAGTGGGTGGCTGGATGCCAGGGTGGGGAGGTGGTGGTGGCTGGTGCTGGGAGACATTCCTGGAGCATGTCCCAACCAGCCCCTGCGGCGGGTGAGGTTCCCCCTGCAGCTCCGGCCAGCTCCTCCTCCCTTCGTCCACCTCAGCACCAGCTCCCAACTGCTCCCCGCTGCCTGAAAGCCCCCAGATTTGAGAGGGCGTGAAGAGGGGGCAGCGGCCTTCCAGCAGCCCCAGAACTGCCCTGTGCACTCCCACTGGCTGGGGGTGCCTATGCCGTTCAGGAGCCAGGAGCGCTGCCGGACCACCGTAGGGCCAGGGAACCCGAATCTAGTAAGCTTTGTGCCAAATCCCATCCCGTGCTGGATCAGGGCTGAAGGCAGCGGCTGCAGGACGTGGAGAGGGTGGGCAGAGGATGTGGCACAGGACCCACAGCACCGTGGCTGGCTCTGCAGCCTGGCACGCGTCTCGCTGTGCCACGTCTCTAGCGCGCCGTGTGACTCACCCTTCCTGCTGCCCGATGCAGGGCTGAAACCTCACCTGGGAATGGAGAAAACAGATTTTCCTCTTGCTTCCTACTATGGGAGCAGTGCAGCTGCCTACCTGGCAAGTACAGGGCAGGGAGAGGCTCAGTCCTGGTGCTTGCTCTCAAACCAGGGGCCTCTTGTCCCTGGGGGCGGTGTGACCCCCTGTGAGGCTTGGAGCTGGTGCTGCCCTGTGCCTGCAGCCCGGGGCAGTGCCCTACAGGGACTAGGGACAGGGGGACATGTGGAGATGTTTCCAGGCTTCTTGTATTCCGAGACTTATGGGGCAGCAGAGGCTGTGCCACAGGGGTTGCATGGCTAGCTCGCAAGTGGCATTTGGGGACTGAGGTGTCATGCACAAGGCAGGCAGGGGTGAGGGGCTGGGGTTAGGGTCAGTCCTGCAATATTTGATCCGTGTCAGCAGAGAGGAGTCAAAGTACTTTGGGCACAAACCAGCGGGGAAATGGGGACCCCAAACCTGGCCTGTGGAAATAAGGATGGTGGCCTGGCTGCCAGCCTGCCAAGCTTGGGAAAGGGCTGACAGCTTTTTGGGATGTTCCCAGAGGGACTGGCGTGCAGCGGCGCGGGGCGGCCTCGTGAGTCACTCGCACCTGGTGCCCTCCCTCCGCCGCGGAGGCAGCACCGTCCTGCGCCCGGGGCCGCGGATTCCTTCCCTGGCCCTGGTATGCGTGGGGAGCTGGGAGACAACGGGGAGGGAGAGGCACTCTGGTTTTGGGTACCCAGCGCCTCTGCGTGTCCCCATCCAGTGCCAATGCAAGGGAGATGCTGCTGGCAAGATGGTCCAGATGCTCCCAGGCTGCCCACGGGGGAGTGGGGTTTGGGGACCACCTCACACCGGTGCCTGCCACAGTCCCATGG
>NW_008587986.1:2739-2958 GCF_000691845.1 Merops nubicus
CGCCGCGGCCCCGGGCCCAGCCACAGAGCCCTTGGCAGCCCCCTCCGCTCCCTGTTTAACGAAGCCCCTTGTCTAATTGGGACAGGCTGCCCTGCCTTCATTAGGCAAGCTCTGGAGGGAGGAGGGTTTGGGGACGGTCCTGACCTGGGGATGCTGGACCCACGGCCGGACCCACAGAGCTGGAGCAGGCAGGGAGAAACCCATGGACACGGGGAATTT
>NW_008587986.1:2970-3914 GCF_000691845.1 Merops nubicus
GGCCCGGGACTGGGGCCTGACGAGGGGAAGGCTACTGAAGAGGAGGGGATGCTCTGCATGCTGCGCCTTTAAGAAGAGCGGGGGCATCGCCACTCCTCCCCTGCTCGGGAACAGTGTGTGCCTGGGAAAGTTGCCTGCAGCCGGCCCTGGAGCATCTTTGCTCGGTGGCAGGTGGCCCTGCCCAGGGCGCCCAGCTGTGAGGTGGCCCTGGGCTCCGGGGACCCCCACTGTGGCTCCCCTCACTGCCCATAGGAAGATGCCCCCCAGACCTGCCTGCTGCCCCACCAGGAGCCAGATGGGAGCCCCTTGTCTGGCTGCTGGGAGGGCACAGGTACGAGGGGTACTGGGGTCAGGGGGATGTGGAGTGACCAAGGGGACAGAGGGGAGGTGGCATGGGTCACATGCTGGGGCCACGAGCCAGTGTCAGCCCCAGGTGAGCACAGGCACCAGAGGGGAGGATGGGGTGGATCATGATGTACCTCAAGGAGCAGTGTGGTCCCATGGGGTGTCCTGGGGGTGAGGGGCACCTTGAAGGTCAGTGGTGTAGCTTGGGGCTAAGGAGTCCCAAAGGACAGTCCCCCCAGTCACTGGGTAGTCAGGGAGTGAGGCCAGGGCAGCATGGGGTCCCTGCCCACCTTGCTGAGCATCTTCTCCCTTTCTCCTCCTCCCACCGACTGCAGTTCCACCACCAGTACCTTCCAGCATGTTTCTCCAGCTCTGGGTTAGGTCTTGGCCACCAGTGTGCTCTGGTGGCTGCTGGGAGACAGTGTCTGGAGCGAGGCATGAGGATGCCCCACAGCTGGCTCCAGAGCAGACCCCGTACTTAAGCCAGGGGTGCTAGGGTCCCACGTGATGGGTACCAGGAGCTGTGGGTGCAGGAAAGGTCCTGGCTGAGGCCTGGCTGACCTGCAGCCTGATGTGATGCTGGCACAGGCAGCAGCCCT
>NW_008587986.1:3945-4257 GCF_000691845.1 Merops nubicus
TGGCCTCCCCAGGGCTGCTGCTCAGACCCAGCCTCTAACTTGGAGGCCAGCAGCCCGGGTCCCAGTGGCAGCTCTGTCCAGGGCCAGGCGGTGCCCTGAGGTCCCTGGGGACACGTTCCCCGGAGATGGATGGAGGTGTGTGGCCAGGTCCTGGCTGGCAGGTCCTAGAGCCACTCACCATGCTCCTGGGACATGGAGGATGGAGATGCTGGAGGGAAAACTGCCTTGAGCTTCATCGGGGCTCGCTCAGACCTGCACTGAGGTCTCTGTGGCAAGCCCAGCAGAAACCCTTCCGGGGTGTCCAACCCCTCC
>NW_008587987.1:0-17094 GCF_000691845.1 Merops nubicus
GCGAGGGCAGCGCTCCCCGGGAACGCCCCCAGCCGCCCCCTCCGCTCTGGGCCAAGCCGGCCCGGGAGGGCAGCACCCCCCGCCCTGGGGAACAGCTAACACAGGATTGCTTTGCCACCGAAAGGCCTGGCTTCGGAAGAACCGTGGGGATCCCCAAAACCCCACCTACCTCTGTGGGGAGATGACCCCAGCCTGCCCCAGCTGACAGCCCTCAGCACCTGCATGAGCAGCAGCCTGGTTCTAGAAATATCAGCGAAGTCCTGCTGGGTCTTCCCATCTCCTCCCCTTCATTTCCAATGAACCCTACCTTGCTTCAGGCTGGGATCCTCACTAATAAAGCAGGAAAAGTTATGGCAATCAGTTGTGTTCCCTGTTCCTGTACGTACCTGGTGGATTTCTTCTGTGGTGAACTGAATTTGAGAATGCTTCTTCAGTATTACACAAGGGGCTGGGCTGAGTATTCAGCATCTTTTTACTAAGAAAAGGACTAATTTCACGACACAGTCTGCAGAAATCTGGGAAACCTGTTCTCCTTAGCTTAGCAGACACCAGGTAAGACCAACAGGGCTGTGGCCATGATTCAGATGGCCTGCAGATGACCCATGGCCTACATCCAGTGTAGGTCCAAGGGTGTTGTGTGAGACACCAGACAAGAAGACAAAGATGTTTACTGAGCACATTACCATCCAGACAAGCAAGTAAACAAAAGGACAAGGAAACCTAATTAAAAAAAAAAAAAAAATAGCCTATAAAGAAGTTATTTGGCCATAAATGAACACTAGGGTGGCAGCACCAGACTTTTTTTTTTTTCCCCAAAGGTCAGGCAGCTCTTTGACTAATACAATTTGAGAACCATAGCTGTGTAAAGTCTATTTCTGCCTCTGTTCTCTGCCTGCAGAGAGAATATATGTGCATGAGCCTTTATTTCAGATAGTTGAGGGCCAAGGATAACTCAAAAGATCTTCAAAAAGGATAAAAACATCCTTTGTTGTACAGTAGCTCCCAAACCATGATTTTTGGTATAAAACAGGCACAGTCATATGAAAAACTATACACAGCACACATAAGGCAACAAACAAAAGTATGTGAACTCAGGCAGCTATTGAATCATTTTAATATCAGTCAAAGCTTTGAAAATGTGATTAGCATATAGTTAGTAGACACTTCTTTGCATCTAAAAACACCATGCCAGCTCTGGAAGACAGCAGCCACCAGAAGAGCAGGAAAATTGCATTAGCCTCTGTGTGCCATTGTCTACAAGGAGGAAAAAGGCTCCAGATGCTTCTTGGTGTTGTGGGAAATAGCAGACAGTTTATAGAGCAGTTTGATTTTTATGACAGCATAACAAATCCATCAAGGTCAGCCTGAAATAGCCACGAGACACAGAAACTCACCCTGTACATTGGCAGCCTTTGGTAAAAGGTTGTGCATCTCCTGTAGCACTTATAAAGCGATACCTATTTTCCAATGGAGGTCTCCAAATGACTGTTTTAAATGCTGAAGTGGGAAACAGCATTTAGAGCCCAGTTTTGTGGCTCTGGCTTGCATGAGACCATTCCCCCACATAGCAGGCACAATAACTAACTCCAGGAGCTGCTCCCAACTTGTTTCAGCTGGCAGTGCTGCCACCCCGAGCCACCACAGCCTGGTGGGGCTTGGATCTGTGCCAGTGGAAATCTTCCCTTCAGCTGTTGGAGCTTTGGATGAGGACTGGCTTGCACAGACCTTTAAATGTGAGCTTCATCGAAGTGTGCTGAGGAAGGCCAGTTCAGCACACACTGTCCATTGAAGGTCAGCAGTTCGGGGATGAGCTTCACCAGGCAGGAACAGGCACTGGCCAGGATCAGCCATTACCCTTCAGACAGACCATAAATTTCTTTATCCTTCAGATTGTGTGCTAAAAACAGGAACCTAAATGACTCCTAAATTGAGAGGGACACCTGAAATCTGGATCCTTCTCAAGCCCTACTTGGCTGAGCACTGGCACAGCACCAGCCCTGCTGTAGCCCCACACCCCATATGCTTCCCATATAATCATAGTTGTTGTTCTAGGCAGACAGCTCTGTTTTTACTTAAGGCAATTCTATGCCTTTCATTGTGTTTTTAATTTTTATTTCACCAAGATTCACTCCCACGACTGTGCTTTCTGGCTTCTTCCAGCTTTTGTCCTTTATTTTTACGGCTGGAATCAGAGATTATCATCTCTAAGAAAAGAGATTTCAGCTGCATTATGTTGATGGTAAGTGCTGTTTTGCCTGCCCTGTCTGATTTTCCATGTAAGATGATTTTTGTATAGCTTTAAGTGTTTCATTATTTGTAAATTGGTTGCCACATCTCCAAGTGTCCCTTTACCTGTTGTGCAAAGTGCCAGCATTGCTGTAAGGAGAGGACTGCATCCTCTGGCAGGCCTGAAGAAGCAATCAGCTGAACCTTCGAGAGGACCACAGAAACCTCCCACAAACGCAGGCTGCTCTGGGGCACAGTGGCCTCTGCAGTGTCTGCATGCCCCAGGCAGCAGGGAACACCCTGTACCAGGGCACTGCTCACCAAGAGACAGCGATGGGACCACAGGCTTCCCAGCAGCCAGCACATTCAGGAGCTGGTACACAAGCTGTGGCACCTCCATCCTTGACAGCACCTTCTTCAGCGTGACATGGAGACCCTCAAACCATCACTTCTGCTGCTGGCACTGGCAGATGTGCAGGCAGCAGAGAAGCACTGTTGAAGTCCAGGACAAAAGACAGATCCTGATACCACCCAAAAGAATTAGGAGCTAGACTTGGCCAAGATTGTCCTTCTAGAACATGATTTTCTCCATGACAGGAGGCTTCTGAAAATGCCACATGAATCTCCAACCATGACTAAGGTCTCCAGGGAAGCACCTTCCTCCTGCTCTCAAGCAGAGGAGAGATGCCCTCCCCAGCAGCACTCTGCATTAGCCTTCCCCTCATTTCCTCCCCAGCACCACTGCTGCCTGCTCATGCTTCAGACCACCAGTTCTCAGCTGCTGCTTCAGCCATCTCTCACACATCCACAGTGGCCTTGTGCACATATCACCCAGGGCCTGGCAATGCCACAGGCTCTCTCACATCAGTATGCACTAGCACCCAAAGCTAGAGGAGCAGATAACTCTGTAAGAGACAGCAAGAATGTTAAAACAGCATCCCCTCATTGTTGCAAGTCACCAGCAGCCACAAAAGGTCCAAAAAGGCCCTTGTCCACTCAGCTGGCTGTGCCCTACAGGGAACACTTGTCTGACTTCAGCCAAGTGCTGTAACCTCAGCATCTGTGGTTTTTCCTCCCTGCCTACTTGTCAGGTCCCTCTGTGGACATAAACTACCTGCTAACCTCTCAGCTCTGCGACACCTCCCAGCATGCTGGAGGTCCAGGTCCGTGCCTGTACAAGACCCTCACACCACAGAACACCCCACAAGCTTTGAAATATTATATAGTCAGGGCAATACAACAGAGCAAGCACTACTGAAAGCCACTGCTGCCTCAGCGTTTTTATTTTCAAGCAAAGCAGCTTTTTTTATTTTTTGTAATAGTTTTTCCCCCTTTGGCATTTTCATTAGAAGACCAACAGAAAAAAAATAAACCCTCAACTGTCCCAGAGTGAAAGTTATAAGCAGCCTGACACCTGGTAATAAGATATTTCAAGCTAAGGCCTGGCACTTTTACGGTATTTCTAAACCAAGCACTGAATCAAGAGAACTTAGAAAGAATGGAAAGTTTGTTACTCCCAGGCATATGTCTTAAGGTTTTTCATCTGCTATTTCAGCAATGGACGAATACAGTACAAATAAGCCAGGCAAATCCTGGCAAGTAAATACTTTTGCCACAGTATAATTATTCCCCTCCACAAAAAGGCTTCCAAGACGGCTCCTGAGACGGTACTCGACATTCACAGCCAACCTGAGAAGCTCTTGGCTCCTCATTTGAAATGCCTCATGATTTTCTTAAGTAAACAGCTCAGACAGTCCCCTTGTCTATCCACTCCAGTGTCTTCCCTTCCCCAAGCAGCGCTACAATCCACCAGCCAGTTTCACTCCAAGTTTAAACCAAACAGTAAAGGTCCATGATTGTTCATTTCCACACATTCTTACATTAAAATGTAGGCAGAAGAGATGTGAAATCTTTGCTGTAACAAAGCCACAACTTAAAGATGATGCTCACTGAACCACTCACGTGCTAAGAGACTAGTGCAGCAGCTACTGCACGGGGACCCTTCGTGTCACACTGCCTGCCCAACACACAGACCCTCAGCAGAGCTTCTCCCTTGCTCCAGAAACTCAGGGAAGAAAAGGCAGCCACAGTGAACTGGCCCCATGAAATGAGAAGGGGCAGGGCAGCAGCAGGGCTGCCAGACCCTGACACAGCCAGCAGGACTGAGCAGGCTCTGGGCGAGTGAGCCACAAGCACCTCCCAGCAGAGCCTCCAACACCACTCCAGCCACGAGCAGCAGGTACGGGAGCACCCAAAGCCCCTGGCTCACCAGCACAGAAGAGCGAGAGAGGAGGAGGCTGCGCAGGCTTCCATCAGCAGAAAGGCAAGTAACCTGTGCACTCCAGCAGCCAAGCCTGTCTCCACCACTAACCCCCACCTGCAGCACCCAACTCCTCAAAAGACAGCACATCTTTCACCTGGCCACCCACACATCTGTTATTAAATTCCTGTGAGATAACTGGGATGCTCCCACTCCCCTCCCACTCCAGCCACAGCTCAAGGTAAGGCTGCTGGCTGCAGTCAGAAGTCCTGGGGGGCGCTGGCAAGGGGTGTCTCACCCTTGCAGAAGCTGCAGCACCAGAAAGCAGCACAGAGCCACTATGGGGAGGCAACTGTCGGGTATGGAGATGAGGGAAAAGAGCTGGCCTCATGCTGTTGTGCCACTTGTCATGTTTGACACAAGGAAGGGAAGGGTTTCTCCAAACACAGCCATGCTGAGGCCACTCGCTCTTCTCCCACAACAAATGATGGCATCCAAATGTCGGTGTTAATTGCAGGGACAGGAAAATCAGCTGCATTTTGCCCCCAACAAGCCATTGTTCCTTTTACACCCACACAGATATGAGTAAAGAACTCTTCTGATACCAAGCTGTGCTATTATGCTCACTACAGAAACAAATAGCCCACACTGTAGCTAATAAGTGTCATTCACATCAGTATTTATTCCACACATGTTTCTTCCATCACGTCTGCTCTGGCTGGAACCGCTTATCACTAAAGAGGGGACTTTTATTTCTAATGATTTAAGCAGACAGAGGAGTGTTTGCAATTAAAGCACCCTTTTGTACAGTTTAATTCTTTTCATTTCAGCTACCAGGGAGTGTTATCTGCTATCACGGTATCCTTCTGTTTCTGGAGCCACCACCTACCAGCACTGGGTTCACAATCTGCTGATCTGCAGGACGAATTCTTCCCAGGCATGGGAACAGGGCTAATATGTAGTGGGCTTGTGGTTCTCAGCCCCATGCCCTGCACTGTAGGACCAGGTCTCTATCAGCCAAACGGGCTCAGAGTCGATTCACTCAAGCTCCAAGACACTCCTGCACTGCTGACCTGGCTCCCCGGCACCCACAGGTGGCTGTGGGGTGCTGCTGCTCCCAGAACTGCCCCTCTGCCCCCACGGCCGTGTCAGGAGCTGCCAGCTGCTGCGCACGCAGCCAGGCACCTTCCGTCATTCCTCTGAGGGCTTATTTCTCTGCTCACCAAAGGCTGGTGGGGACTGAATGTCCTTCAAGAAAACTATTTTGGAGCTAAGAAGCCTCCCAGTTTTTGCTTCCCTCTCAGAGCAAATGTCTCTCTGGAAAGTAGCAGATTAATTTACTGGACCTACCACACACATCTCAGCTTTCACCTGATGATACCTCACAAGTAAGCAAGGCATCACACCAAACTCAGAAACTCCCACTACCTGGGCTGAACTATAATTATTTTTCCCGTTAAACAGAAAATAGAACCAAGACAGAAATCCTCCACCAGTCATGGAAAACAAACAGGGCTTTGACTTCACACAAGAAGGGTAGGTCCACCTGCCCGTCCACAGCAGAGCACACAAAAGTGCTGCCTGCAGTCAGCTCCAGGACCCACACCTCACACAAGTGGGGCAAAAATGGTTTCAGATCTGAGGGGTTCAGATGCTTAACTGAAGGGCTAATGTTGCTGCCCTAAGGAAGGAATCCCAGGGACTGAACGGGGGCCAGCACTAATTATCGGCCCACGCAGACTTGTGGATTATATGCTGAGGATCCTGTTATGCAAGAATACAGCTGGACACGTCACTGCAAGCAAGGAGACAAGCACCCATGTGAATTGCAGAGCTGTAGGGAGAAAAGGGAAGAAAAATCCTTTCATTTTCCCCACAACTTTTTTCCATTCTTATGTTTAAAGGCCTGATTTGTAAAGATACTGAAAAGCTACAGTTCTCACTGATGCTCCTGGACTTTGCTTCTTAAAACATATATAAGTTTACCACACAAAACAATGGACCAAACACCACTTAGGCTCCATCCATAAGGCTAACGAGAGTGGGAAAGTACCCCAGAGGTGGGTTGGAGTAGCAGCTTTTCTTTTAACCTCATTTGTCACCTGCTTTTCTGCTCCTGCTCCCAGATATAATCCTTGCTCCTTCCTGCTTAGAGCCCAGTCCTGCTTAAAGCACAGTTTACTTGCATTGGTGGAGTACAACAAAAATGGTTATGCTACATTTTTTACCCACAATAGAAGGGGCAAATGCTATTCGAATCCAGCTGGTGAAGTGAAAATGGAGGGTGTTGCACATACATGTTTCTGCCCAAGATTACATACCAGGCGTTTTGCTGTTCTTGCCTTTTTCACATTTTCTTATACTAGGGCAAGAGAGACATCCAGAGATCACAGCCAGGGGATTGCAAGCTTCTGTAAAAGCAGATTTCTGTAGAATGGGTACCATGATGTGCTTACAGAGCAGAAACAATAAATAAAATGAATGAAATATGAAACGAATCAACTCCTGGTTATAAATGATGAAGACCCAAGAGTGAATAGCCATGGATTATAGAGCACAAGAAATGCCCTCTGTTTCCATGGCCTGCCCTCATACAATACTACTCCCAAATTGTGAAGAGAAGCACCTCCTTAGCAGGCAGAAAGTTTGGGGTGGGCCACACACCCTACTGGGGCACCCTGTCCAAAGCAAACACTACCACAGGATTCCATATGCAATGATAAAGTGCAGCACTAGCAGATGAAACCCTCAATAAAATGTAACTAAGCTAGACCTGGAATTTGAATCCTGCCCTTTTAATGCCAAGCCAAGACCCACATCCATTCCACCAGTACAACTGGACCAACAGCTTCACTACTCTCAGCTCGGTTACAAGACTGATGAGGTGGGGTGTCCTGTGAGGATGAAAATTACAGCCCAGATCAGAGAGAAGAAGCTACTTGTTTCATTAAAATATGCACCTGACCCATTTGCTGTTATAGACCATTTGGCATCCACTTTAACAGACGTTTTATGTCACTATAAGAATGTGTATAGTGCTTGCTGGGTGTTCCCTGCTGTGTTAGGGTGCTGCATGGCACCACAATTTTTCCAGCTACAGCTGCACAATGACCACTGTGCTGATGCCAAGGCAAGAACAAAATACACACCCCAGAGGTTTTGTTTAAACAGCCGAGCATCACAACCAGCACATGAAGGAGGGGTGCCACAGATGAGTGTTTTAATAATAAACATATTATAATATAATAAACCAGGCTGGATCGAATTAAAACTAAATGGAAGGCTTTATGCCTTCAGACATCCTCATTTGCTTTGCCTGAGAAGAGCAGGAAAAGGTCAAGGAATTCAGGGTTTTTTTTCCCCAGCAGAAGACAGACCTTTGTGTGTCAAGCAATAAAGTTTACCCAGCTTTTCGTGGCACTTGCTATGTCAACACTTCTCTCTTTGTAAAAATATTTGTCAACAAACCCAAATTACTCCAGGTCATGAGCTGGTGGTCAAAATGCATTATACCAGAGCAAGGAGACAGCAGACAGGAGGAAAATTAAGAGAAAAATAGGTAATTATCTTTTAAAATAGAAATTTATGAATAAAATGGCAGCACTTGAGCAAAGAAAGCAAGAAAAGCATGACCAGTTTCTGAAATTTCTTGGCTCTACTAGAATGGACATCTGGACTAAACTATGGTTAAATTCATCCAGATATTTACTGAGAGCCTTATATTTGCACTAACTGGCAGTAAGACATTGAACAATAGATAGCCAGGTCTTAAAACAAGAAAAGCGTGAGTGAGAGCAGAGGCCACCAGTTTCTGAAATTTCTTGGCTCTACTAGAATGGACATCTGGACTAAACTATGGTTAAATTCATCCAGATATTTACTGAGGGCCTTATATTTGCACTAACTGGCAGTAAGACATTGAACAATAGATAGCCAGGTCTTAAAACTGTTAGCTAAATAACATTAGAAAAAGCAAAAGTATCTTGTAATTTGAGAGCACGTGATTTTAATTAAAAACCCTAAAATAACAACTTTGGCTGTCCCAGAGCCTTTAAAAATAAATTATGTCTCCTATCCTCTACCATCAGCCTCATCAGGGCCCCAAGCCATCCATGAGCGACTGCTCATTCCCTCACTACTAGGAAGCAGCTATTCTGTGCCAAACCCACTGGGGCAGGTTCTGAAGGATCCCTCACCACTTCAACTCATTTTTTGTCCCTGCTTCCTGCTGCAACAGCACACACATCCTTGTCTGATATTGCTGGCTTTCATCTAGACTCCAGCAGGTGTGAGAGAGTCACTGAGGTAACTGTTCAGCCATTGGAGATTACTGTTTCCATTTCTGGTGCAAGTAATTGGCACACGAGTTTGACAAAACACACATTCCATTCAAGGGAGCTGAGCTGACTGAGTTACCTGTGGCAGAAAACACACAAAAGGATGAGTAGAAGAAAGTACATTTCCAGTGAAGCCACTGTCATGCACCAGGCTTTCGACACTGTAGCTGTATTTTGAAGATCCCTGCATATTCTCACCTTCCAGATTATCTTAAATCAGGCTCCACTGCATCGAAGACAGAAAAAAATCATCTTCGTGGATCAGAGTAGAGGAGAAGTCGGGATCCTCTCTGCAGATGGAACAGGGAGACCAGCAACAGCAAAGCCCTCTTAGGCCTTCTCTCTCACAGCTGCCCTCGGTCTCCAGCGACTCGAGGTTGGATGCTGCCATCTGTTGACAACTTCCCACTGCAACAACAAATAGGTATTTCCCCTCAGTGCACACCAGGCCGTTTGAAAGTTTTACTGCTTACACAACGGCACCGTGAGCAACGACAATGGGCATCCCGAAGTACTGCCCATACATCTGACTGCAGAAGTCAGCCCAAGCTGTACCCCACGGGCAGGTTACCAACCTTCTCCCAACTATTTCTGATATAACAAGTGATTTTCACAACTCAACTCAAACTGAGTTCTGTTTCACCATCTGTGACCAGGACTACTGATGCTTACCTTTGTGTGCTGTGCTCAGCAGATAGCAGGGATATGGGCAGTGTAGCATCACCATACACCATTGTCCCAGTCTGAGTTAGAACAGAACTAACTCTGCCCACGGATTTTACTTTTCAGCTCAGCCTCTTCTAATGGCACTTTGTGGCGTTAACAGCACATTCTCAGTGTCTGCTTCTAGCAGTGGTGACATTCCACGTTTAGTTACTAAGGACTGGTGTGTGCAGAAAAGCTCTTATCCTTGCTCCTGTGCAGACCAAAGTCACTGTGAAATTTTGTGAGCCACACTGGGGGTGCAGAAAGTAAAAGGCCACACCTGTGGGAGGAGTGGATAGGACAGATGACCTCGAACTGACCAGTGAGGAATTCCATCCTAGATATGCCATATTCAGTATATAGCGCTGAGGGATCATGAGGGTCAAGCCTCTTCTTCAACAGCCAGCATCCAAGGACAAGCCCAACCCATGCTCTCATAAATCCAGCTCCAGATTTGTTCCCATCTGCTGCTGAGTCACTCCACAGCACAGCAGCTGGCCAAGTGGCCATACTTACAGACCTAGGTGTTCAGATTTGGCTTAGCAAGTACAAACAGACCGCCAGCCAAAAGACTCCTCTCTACATCAAGAAGGGTCTGGAGATGACACAATCACTTCCAGACTTGCTCAGGTTTAGACTACAGGGTACACAGGAAAGCACCAGAGGTAAAACTTGGTAATCTAGGGGTTTTCAGCAGACGCTTTTCCCAGGTGTCACCCACCCTCCAAGGTTTCCCCACATGAAGGTCAAGTGCCTCCATCACTAACATCCCTCTCTGCTCCACAGGCACTCAACACCTTCTCTAGCACTTTGCCACGACTGCCAGTAGCAACCTATAGCTCACTTTCAGCTATGTGCCATTTTCCCCTCTCCCGAATAACCATTTTATTACCCAAATGATGGTTAGCTTTTACCTACAAAATGCTTTCTCAAGGAACATACCCTCAGCTCTCAAAACATTACTGAAGCTTAAAAAAAAATACTGCTTTCAGATTTTAAACATGCCTGACAATGAGAATTTCTGCAAACCTATTTAAAGCAGTTGTGTGGCAGGGCATGTCATAATCCTGCATGTCAATTCAAAGTCCCACTTCAGAAGTTCCTTGGATCTCAGCCACCAATGACTGCCCAGGAGTAAAGCTCTTGTCAATGAGTTGCAAGTTCTAATATCCATCTTAGGAATTTGGATCAGCTGTATCAGCTCCCACGTGTGTGGTTACACAAATGTAGTTGCATTTGCTGGACACACTGTGGAAAAGGTGCATCTGCTTCCCTCCATGATTCTTTTTACATTGGAGCTCTAGTTTCCATTTAATAATTCTACAAAAGTTGTTGAGCTGGCTTATGAAATAAATTAACAACAGTTCATTCCCAACTAGTCCATCAACTGAGAGTATCAGAAATCCTTACTTCAGAAGTCCCTGTGGTAGTTAAGGACATACACAGGTAAACCAGTGCAGAAAAACTGAGCTGTGTCCTCTTTGTAATTGGTTTAAAACATGAATGACAAACTACCAGGGAACTCAAAGCCACAGTAAATTAATATAAAGGAAACCTCCAAGTGTCACTGACCTTCTTCCATCAGCTATTAGAAACGTGTCCTGCTCTAGGCTGGCAAAACCCAAGATTTTACACAAAAGAACAGTGAGTTCCTCTAGGGTTACCCTGAGCAAGAAGTACAAAAGCTCACATGTGTATCGGGACTTAGTACTGCAGAACTAACTCCATGAAGTAAGGAAACCTTCAAGTGTCACTGACCTTCTTATTAGAAACGTGTCCTGCTCTAGGCTGACAAAACCCAAGATTTTACACAAAAGAACAGTGAGTTCCTCTAGGGTTACCCTGAGCAAGAAGTACAAAAGCTCACATGTGTATCGGGACTTAGTACTGCAGAACTAACTCCATGAAGTATAGAAAAAAAATCCCTGTAACAAAGCAGCTTAATAAAAAAGGCCAGTACAGACTTTGACCTCATAACTCCTCTTTGCAGTTCAGTGTACAGATCTTTGTCTTCAGCAAAGCAGATGTTTCCAATCAAACTGAGAACCACACTGATGGCATGTGCCTGTTTTGACACCATCTGCAATCCACCCTTAGCCAGCGAGTGACTGAGACAGAAGAGGTCACCCAGCCTTTTGGTTTGCGCTAGGGCCGCGGGTCACACACCAGCACTCGCTGCAGGCTCCTCCACGGCCACCGGGCGCCGCTCACTCCTCAGAGCAGCCGCCACGCCAGGCGGGACTGTGCTGGCCCTCCACAGGCAGGTAACACCCGTTTGCTCAGCAGTATCAACACCTCCTTTTCTCCATAAAAACATAAGACTGAACTGAGACACGTTACAGTTAGAAGTTGAAACACTGTGCCTGAAGATAGTAATTCCCATCCTAAGGCTCTCTGAAAAGCTCCGTGATGAAGCATCACCTTCAAGGCACAATAACTCAAGCAACTGTACCTATCAAGTATCAGGACATAACACCACTGACAATTGTCTCCAACTCCTTCTGTCAGAACCACAGTCAACAGCCATTTTTAAGTGGCTGAAACAGCCTTGTTATGTTTCAATAGGCTCCTTCCTAACAGACTCTGAAGTACAAAGCAAGGGATTTCCAGCTGCTGTTAAAGGACAATGCCATCAGCCAGAAGCTTGCTTCCTATCTGCACCACCCACAAGTATCTCTTCAGCTGCAGTCATCTGCTGTGTACTGCCTTCAAATAAAGTATTTTTCTGTATCATGTACATCATGCTGTCATGCGTCAGATTCCTGAAACAAAGGCCAACAACTCATCCAATACTAAATATCCACTACCTGTAGGTTCAGATAGCTTCATTTCCTCAGTCCAAAAACTTAGGAAATCCCAGTTACATCTTCATGACAACATGCAGCAGCTGCACAGCAACTACCCTGTCCAAAACTGATGTTTCAAAGGACTTTCAAAGTAGAATTTGAAAAAAAAAAAAAAAAAAAAAAAAAATTATTCCACTCTCTACCTGTTACTCCATGTGCTGCAAGATGTGGAACAAGTTTGAACTGAAATCAATCTTCAATCATCTTAATTATTCCACAATTCCACATCTCATAACTTTTTAAATCACAAAAATGAAATCCCTTCTGGCAAGGCATCTTATATTTTTAGCCAAAAGGTGAAACTATAGTCATGTACATGTAACTAGGGAGACACCCACATTGAACACCTAGGAGGCAGTCCCAATGCACGAAGCCGAGCACGTAGCTGAAGATCAGAGCTCCCCTGCTGAGGCAGTTCTGCAGGGCGACCTGTAACTGTCACTCAAGTGGTAACTACTGAAGGTACGTTATTAACAGAAATAAAACGTAACCAGGGACGGTGAGGAACCTGAACATGACTTGGTGCAAAGCTGGAAGGTAAGTGCTACAGAAGAGCTGTCTGTTAGGAGCACTGTCACAGTGCCCTACTGTTCAAAGTCATTCAAATACTGACTGGAAGCAGCAGAAGTCCATTTGAACAATTTATTAGTATCCTCTTTTTTTTTACAAGTTTTAGAAAAAGAATCCCAGGATTTTGCCTCCTGTGTGTTTTCGCCTAGCCTCCTCGTGGTCCATGATGCCAGCTGAGGTTGTCAGCACTATGTACCTGTTAAGAAAGAACAAACATTCAGCTTATTGTTTTGTTCCATGCTCGTGCAGGGCTGACAGCACTAACCTCATTCCTCTTATAACACATCTGTTTCTGTAGAAATGGGCCCAATGAAAGCCCAGGCAACCAGACAACAGAACAGCAGCTGCCCTCAGGAGCACAGCCCTGCAGCACAGGAAGGAGGCCCCGGGGCTCCGGCCCCCAGGCACCTGTGTAGGTCTCAGCAAGCTCCCTCGCACAGCCCCGCCCCGAAGCCAGTCCTGCTGCGGCAGCAGCACCCGCTCTGGAGCTCCAAAGTCTGCCTCTATTTTAAGCAGCCATTTTTCTTCAGAGCAGGTAGTTGCCATGGTGCCAGACAGCTCCTCAAGTGTGAGCGCTTTGTCTCCCCGTGTTTTGAACACTGTGCACTGATGCAGATGAGTATCTGCATCAGGACTGACAACTGAAGCAGCCTTAGTCATTGCTACTGCCAACATTTGGATTATCAGCATACTTCATCCACACAGCTTCGTGTCTGAGAACCTCCTGTCCCACCACACTACAAATACTCTTAAAAATATGACAATGACACTAGTAAGCTATGTGGATACAGCTAAAGCAAGCAGCTTATGGCAGCAGCTTTCCAAACAGAACTGCCAAGGAACTGTTAATCCTGCCGGGATTTGTCAGGACAGACTGGCTGAGCCCCGAAGCCTCTCCGAGACCTGTCACCCAGGAGCACCCAGACTTGGTGCACTTGGCTCAGTGAATTTTGGGAAGCAAAAATATACCACGTAATAGCAAGATCGTCTGGGTTGTGGTTTGATTAACAGAGGCTTCAAGTCTCTCATCACCTAAAATCTAATTAATTGACACAAAATCAGAAAGTTTAATTTAAAGTAGTGCAACCTATTTCCACTGACCTGGTAAGTTACATGATTGTTCCCCCATCTTTACACAGACATAAATAAAATTAAAATGAGTAAGAGAGAAAGTCCTGTTTTCCCAGTAAACTGTAGAAACAGTGAAACTAGGATTTACCAAAGCCAAGCAGATATAGGCCCTTGCTTAGCAGTGCCCCTTTAAAACTGGTTAAAGAGAGCATTTATATGGAAGATAGATTCTTGGACTGGTATTTAGCTCCAGACTGATGAGAGAGGAAAGGTGTCAGGCAGTACGAAAGAGCATTAAAACCCCCACATTTGTACATATGGCACGGACTTCACTCTCCTCCATACTTACCCAAACTGACGTGAAGGCAGTAGGTTGTTCTGCCACTTTTCCAAATCCTTCAGCTGAACATCAAATCTGGGACTGATTACACCACACTATAAAACAGAATTCCATTACAAACTGAAGAAATTCATAAACTGCATTTGCACACCTATCACTGTCCAGTCCACTGGCTGAAGGAGTTTAACAACTGCAATTAGGCTACTTTGGGCACCAAAGACTCAAGTCCCCAGAAGCACACTCTTACTCAGAGTATGCAACAGTGCTTCCTCGTGGAGTGGAAACTCTCACACAGCTTCCAGCTGCTGGTTCCTTAGCCCTGCCTCCTCCTCCTCACTTAAACAGAGGACTGCCACTGCTGCTGAAGCTAAACTAACAAATTAATGGCCAGACCTGGGAAAGCACAGAAGCACGCTATAAACCACTGAAGATTAATAAAATCCGATATAAAATAAATATATAAATAATATCTAAGTAATATAGAAATCCTATATAAAATACATATATAAATAATATAAATATGTATAAAATCCTATATCCTCAATTAACCTGCAATTACTCAGGGATATTTCACTTCTAATCACCACACATACTTTGCAAAGAACACCTGTAGATTTTGAACAGGAGAAATTAACTGCAGAAAAGTTGCTGAAGTTTCCACTTTTACTGCCTACTGACCAGGACCACCACTACCAGCACCAGCTACCTCCATGGCCATTATCTTTGTAAATACCCAAGAGCAGAAGGGAAGCACAGGTTCCTGCACTGAGCCAGGCTTTCAGAATGGAACAACCCTCCCCCTATTGCAGCTACTGGGAGAAACATCACATCCCTCTGCACTCCCCAAGGTCTGTTACAAAATAACCCTGGAAGACCTGAAGGAACACCATACTCAAACCCAGCAGACCTTACCTTTGTTACAGACACAGAGCACTAATACCGTGGGTGGTGTCAGAATTCTCTGCCTATTACACTCCAGCAATCTCCACCTACAGTATCTGTTCATCACAAAGACAGCCCCCAACATATTCAGACTTCTTCAGTACTGAACAGCCAAACAATGATGCACAACAAGGCATCACAGAACTAGACAGCTCAGTGTTTTGAGACAAGCACGTTTTAAAAAGTTTCCAAAGCACACATGAATACTTCATATGCCCCAGGAGCTTAAAAAGCACAAATTAACATAAAATTCAACTTTCCCTCAGCTGCAAGCAAAGCCCACCCAGCAGCAGCAAAAAGGATTCCCTTCTCAACATGCACATCATCAGTTGTTAGCCATCAGCTGGAAAGCAACTCGGTTCCTATCTCTTAAGACAAGCCTTCTAACTCGCTTTAACATCAACCAAGCTGAAAAGTCACAAGGCAGACAGAAAGCCTTTAAGCAGAGAGAAAAAGAGCATTTGTAAGCAGATTTCCCTGAAAATGCCTTAGATATCCAGAGTTTAAAGAAATTTTATTAGTTAAATCTAGAAAAAAATAATATGCATCTAATAGTCACTGATAATACCTGTATTGGTTTCATTTACAGGAACTCAATTAATACCTTCTTTGGAATTCAGTGTTTCAGAACTGGGGTAGGCAAAGAGAATCCCAGCATGGTGGGGGCTGGAAGGGGCTGCTGGAGATCATCTCGTCCAACAGCCTGCTAAAGCAGGTTCACCTCCAGCAAGCTGCACAGGAACTGGTCCAGGCAAAACATAAAAAAACCCCAAATCCTTATTTAAGCACGTTCATAAAGAACTAATTCAGGAAGACAAATCCTACCTTGTTCAGTCTGCCTGTTAGATTGACAACAATCTTCCCAGCTCTGTGATCATCAATTATCTCAAATTCACCGATGTAACCTACAAGAGATTAGCAAACAAATCAGACATAACACTTAGCTCCACGGACACAACCCAGCTAACCACGCTGTAAGAGTTGTGCCAGCTGAAGCACCTTGCTGAACTTTCACTCAAGAAGCACCAGCAGGCAGGAGCAGGCAGGAGCAGGCAGGAGCAGGCAGGGGCCGGGGGGAGGCGCCGCACACTCACCGTGCTTCATCATGACGGTGAGGAAGCGCACGATCACCTTGGAGCAGGGCCTGATGAGCACCTGCCGCTTCCCGCGCTTCTCGGCATTGTTGATGCTTTTCAGCGCGTCGGCGAGAACGTTCATGCGCACCATGGTGCCTGGGGGGACAGGGAGAGGCTGTCACCGCACCGGCCTTTCACTGCAACGCTGAGCAGCACGAAAACATCTAAGACTGACAGGAAGTGGCACTACATCTTAGCAGGTATTCCTGGACTAAAAATCAGACCAAGTCACAGCCTCGGGTACCCTCAGGAGCATTCACAACTGCCACAAGAAGTCAGGAAATCCGACACACTTATACTTGGTTTTGTCAACACACACACACACGAAGATTTAAAACCCACCCTCCGGAGAGCGTTTCATCTATATGACAGCTTTCCCAGGTGAATCGTTTTCGACTTTAAAACCCAACTAGGCAGTACTAGCCATGTTCAAAACCAAGTGACACACAGCATTAAACATAACAGGTGCTACTCGGCTCGCAAAAAGAATTGTAGGATGCAAGCCCAGCACAGCACTGTGGAAAGGAAACCTGGCATCAACTCTCGTTCTCATAAAGACAAGACCATCCAGGCTACCCCATGACACGACTCGGTACGGTCCCCACTCGCTAGTGGAGTCGGTACACCGGCAGCACCAGCCGGGAACGCGCTCCTGCCCTGC
>NW_008587988.1:0-35006 GCF_000691845.1 Merops nubicus
AAAAAAAAAAACAAAAAAACACACGCACATAACACCCCGCCCGCCCCCCCACCCCAACAGATTTGGTGTCATCATGAGCGCTGGAATAAATTTCTCGACTGTTTGATAGTGTGCTGGCGTGCTCACCGACAAGCTCAGCAAAACAAGACTCCGGGGGCATCCATGAGTTCTCATAAAAACACTGTGTCTGTGCAGCAGAATGTCACTTTGCCAGACACATAAAGAATCCTAAACAAAGTAAGATTAATTCAGCTGATCCTGATGCAGCTGTAAACGGTGAATAACACAGGTAGATTGCTGTGGAAGTTTTTGACCCAATATCAGCATGCCTCATTTTTGGATAGGCCACCAAATATCCAAGGCAACTAATCACCAGCCTGACCATGCCTCTAGGCCAGCGTTTAACACTTTTATTTAAGGTCCAGCAAATTTGCTTTGTTTAGACATGTAGTGAGAACGTTTATTTAGAGGCCTCTTTTGAATGCTTTTCAGCCACCCTTTATGAAACTTTCCAGCTCCTAGATACCATGTTTCCACAACCATCTCCTAAATCGTTGGTTTGTAACTCAGCTCCCCTATGGTGCCGCCTTCTGAACTTCAATGCTTTTTCCCCTTCCTGCCTGCCAGATGTAATGAACATGGCCAACGGATTTATTACTTTACCCAAATTTGGCTATGGACAAAGTTTCCGTAGTAATTTGTTTCATCAACAGAGTGTGCCTAAGTACACTATATTTCCTTTCTTGCAACAGTTTCTAACTACACACACAAAAATCCAGGTACTTTTGTGAGTTTTTTCCTTAAGGAGTGCAACAAGTATTCTCTGTTCTAAGAATAAGCAGCAAATGCTATTTCTTGTAGAAGCTGCTCCAGCAGAAGGCATAACCAGTTTTTGTTTTTCAAAAGAGGCAGCATCTATGCTGTAGCATAACTACTTATCATATGCAGCTGTCATAGATCAGAATTTTTTTTTCCAGGGTCCGCTATTTCTTTAGTCTCACTGGAGACATAAAAACTTTTTAAAATTATCTGTGCTTCTCTAAACTTTCTATGTGGCAGTGATTCCTGTGCCTGTGTGAAACCAAAGTTTAACATCTCTTACCGTGTTTTTCTTGTGTCACACTATGTGCATTGCACTCTTTTGTGACTGTGTCACTCATTCTCATAGTTAACTAGTTTGACAGACTTAAAGGAGAGAAATTCCAGCTGACTGTCGAGAGCCAGGAAATTGGTGTTTTACAATAGTTACGTGTTATCTGTGGTGTTGCTTTAGGGGTTCCAAGTGTTTGGTACTGCAGAGGTCACCTCTTGTTGAAGTGGATGTAGGAGGGCAATCCCTGCAGCCTTTGAATTCACAAGTATAGGAAACAGGAGCTTAACTCTTACCACAATCTCTTTGGTTTTCTTCATTGTCAGGAAGCCCAAGCAAGTTCACAGCACCATTGTTAGCTGTTTGGGATAACCACAAGAGAGGGATTTATAAACTAGCATTAGCGATACTATAAACTGTAGCAATAGAGTTTCAGCTCCCTGGAGACAGGGACCCCTTCTTAACCTTCAGCTGGAAGATTTTAAGTAGAAATTACACAGTAGCCAGCCTCACATCCAAGCAACCTTGAACTTCAGAAGTTAAATTCTGCAAATGGCCCCTGTCCCTGTAGTAGGCAAAGCTCAAATGCTATATTTAACATTGTGAACTGGGAAATTGATAACCATACCATTTGTATCTACTAATGTTCCAGTTTACAACTTGGGTGTGATTTTGTTTGCCTGCTTTGTCCTAAGTAACTTAAAAAACTATATGAATCATCGTTTATACTGTGATCTAGCTGAGGCTGAAAGGCCAAGGCTGGCTCTCGGGCCACTGCCATTTAGTCCACTATCTGGAGACTAAAGTGGCAGTTCATGGCAATGAATGTTGTCCCAACAGCTGAATGCACCACCGTGCATTTGTCAGAGCCTGATTCAAAGCTGGCAGCTGCTGCTGCCAGCAGAAATAGGAAGAGGAGGACTGTTTGTAGTAACTGCTCTTTTTGGAGGTCAGCAGTGGATCATACAGGAGTGGTGTCTAAAGCAGGTATCTGGCACCCAGTTACCACCGAGGCTGGAGTACATCAATCCACTCTAAACTAGTCTTTCAAAGGATGCTTATGCTTAAATTATATGTACTTTAAAATAGGAATATTTTAAAGGAATGTTGAGCAGCAACTGTGTAGGTACAATTATTATAACAGCAGTTTAGATTTTTTTTTAAATATGTAAAGTTCAAATAGAAAAAGTTTTGGACTAAAGAACACTCAAATTCTGGAAAACATTAAAAAAGGAGAAAAATGTCTACTCTTGTTATGCAGTGCCTCCATTTTGATTTACTATTTTTTATTTATTATTATTTCCTCATCGATAGTGTCTGTTCATATCTTGGCCAGAATGGATCTGTGTGGTCTTTGGCTTTAACTGCCTCTAGCGGAGCCAGTTCCTGAGGTCCCGGTACTTCTATACCAAGTGTCTTAGAGCAGACCTGGTCCCTGGTCCTGGCCTGGTTCTGTAAGACGCTTACAGATCTGCCAGAGTCATTTTTGGTGTACAGGATTCTGTGCTATAGCTGTCATGCACTACTGCTGATTTTTTGACTGCTCAGTCCCACAGCTATGGGGTTGATCTGTAACACATACAGTGAGTATGATGTGGTTCCAGCCTACCAGTTCTCAGGTTGCCCACAGCAGGAACTTGGTGAGTGTTTGCTGAAGTTACATTCTAGCCTGCAGGGAGAGAGAGGACAGTGGCCAAGAATGATTTGTGCCCAGTTTTTATTCCAATATGGACATAAATGGAGAATTACAAACACCCATACCGGGACACTACAGCGTGGTCCCAAATACCACAAAGTACTCATTAGCCTGTTCTGTCAGCTATACTGTGCTTTAGCTATGGGCAGTCTATAGACTCCTAGTTCAGTCCATCTGAGAAGAGATGTCAGGTATCAAAGAGAGCAAGATACTTTTTATCTCTACTGTTCACAACATATAAGGATTACAGATCTCTCAAAGTGACCGGTAACAAGGCATGTCCTTCATACATCTAAACTCGATACTTAAAAGCTATATCCAGGACTTGCATCATTTCAGTCTGGGCAGAAGTCATCCCAATTTTTTTTCCTGAAAGCCTTTTTACATGTAGATGTGGTTGGCCAACTTTGCTTTCTTGCATGCCAGGAGAGGTATGGATTTCTTACTGCCATTGCACCTTTTGATCTTTTAAAGATGAGAGGTAGTCTCTGGCCAAGGACAGAGGAACACAGGAACACACAGGAGGTCTCCCCTGTGGCTATACTGGATCCCATAATGGGCACTATCAAGAAAATGTGTTCCCGGGGCAGAGGCAGCTGCTCAGAAACATTTGTCTTTCATTATTGCAGGAGAATGGATTCTTGAAGGTTTCCCTGTGTCCTTTATAGAGGTGTCAGACATCTGAGCATGTTGTGGGACACATTGCAGCTTCAAACCTTTGGACTGGTTTATGCACCTTCAAAAACACAGAATGAATTTAAAAATTTGAAAGAAGACTAGCTTATTTTGCCACATTGGCCTTCCACACTTACCCCTGCTATTTGTTCAAGAATCCACAAGAAGTCAATTGCACAGTTGTCATCCAGATACAATACAAATGCCCCCCTTAAAAAAAAAAAGTCATTTATCTTGGTAATCTTCTTAGGTCAAACGCTGGGAATGGATATTAAAGAAGCTTCTTATTCCTATCTTTGGATTCTCCAAGTAGAGAAATGTAGAAGAAAAGAAATGATCAGCGTTGCACAGCTGCTGCCAAAGCTAGATGTGAACAGCATGTCACAGTTCTGTAACTTCTAACAAGGACTGAACTATTAGATTATATATGAAGAACAAAACACATATCCTTGAAAACTGCAGCAAACATTCCAAGAATCTGTTAGTATATCCATTAATTAGTTTATAGGTTTGGAGGTTTTGTTTTCAGGTTTGGATTTTTTTAAGAAATGCAGGACATTCATTGAGACTGTCTTTTAAAAGCCTTATCTCTGTCCTGTTGTGACATCAGGAACTTTAAATAACAACACATCTTTAAAGATCAAAACTAATTACAATCTGAAATACAGAAAAGCAAGTTTCAGGGTTGTCAAACTCCAGTAAGCACACTTGATGGCAATGCCATTTGCAGTTACCATGCCGAGCACAGTGAAAACACATCCCAACAACCTGAAAGCTGTAGATAATGGCTGCTCCTTGCTTTCACAATATTGCAGTATTGTTATGATTTGGTGTCCTTATTTTGTACAACAGAGTATCAAAAAATGTAAACATCTCTCCTAGTTGTTCTCACAGTAATCAAGGCACTTCAAAGTGTGATGCCAATTATAAAATATCAGCAGATGTACAACAGTATTTGTTGTTAAAATGCCTATGTGTCTCTAAAAAAGGGATTTAATTTAGCATAAAGTCTTTAGCTTCAAGCAAGAATTTGTGAAACATCTCACAGATTCAAAATACTGGAAGACTTTAGGAACGTTCTAACATTTTTGGATGCTGTATATACACTCTGTTGTATTTATGTCTTCTGTATGTATTTTTCGAAAGTTATTACTGCCAAAAGTAACAACCTTCTACAATTGCCAATACTGATGTTTCTTGGTTTTTGCTGGTACATTTATGTGCTGGGGATAGAACATAAAATGTTTGGGACTCTTCTGCTAACCACTTGCCCATCATAAAATTACATTATCATTAACAGGCAGCCCAGCAGCCAAACTCCTCCCTCTGCTACCACATCACACACCAGAGATCCAAAGTGCCAGACAACCGAAGGGAGGAACAAGTCAATGCACTCACGCACTGCAAGGGATGCGAAGAAGGGAGCAAGCTGGCCAAGGAACCATGTCATGGGAGATGGGATCAGGCAATGAGTCCAATTATATAGTAGCTTCCCAGACAGAAATTCATGATCTTGCCCTGCTGGCCTGGGAACTCCACTTGCTATGAAGAGTCAAGGAACCCTTGTAATAACCAGACCCCTCCCACAGCACATACACTGTGTAGACAAACACACCAACCCTACCACCAGCAGAGTCAGCTCTTATAGAGATGGCTTCTTGCCCACCTCCAAGTTAATGTGGAAGGTGTGGGCACCTGGTGGTGATCTCCTAATTAGTTCCCACCCAAGGCTGGCCAGATCCTGGGTGAAAACCAGTCAGGAGGGTCTTTCTTGCCTGGTTGTGGACATCATCTATATGCCAACCCTCATTTAGGGCTGGGGGTTTAAGCCCAGCACTTCAGGGACTCTGTCCTTGATGCTGTAACCACAAATCCTTGATAACTGTCACCACTGTCTTTCCAATGTATGTTTATCTCTAACACTTGGAAAATAAGTAGCTTGAGCTTTCCAAGAAAGTCGTCTCAGAGGAACATTCCTGCTATTATTGCAGCAGGCTTCTGTAACAATATATTGCTATGAAACATGCAACTTATTAACTCTAGCCAAATACGGTGTGGTTTATACCCAATACTCAGAATACTTACAAAAAATAAGAATGAAGCACTGCAGCTTCAGCAACAGTTTTGCTTTCCTGTTGTTCATTGCTCGGTCATTCCTAAAATCATTGAGAAATACTCTTACCTAGGAAGTCTTTTGAAGTCTGATTGCGTGGTTTTGCATTCCTCCCCAAAATACTACAGGTATTTAGGCTGTCTGGCCTTTCACTCAGAAAAGAAAGTGAGGTTTCCAGATACTCATTCAGAACATAATGTATCTAACCCTGGAGGAGGTCAAGGGAGGTGAGAAGAAAGGAGGAGATGCTTCTTCCTAATGCTCTGACAGCTCTGTCAATATAAATTCATTAGCATGTGTAGAACTATTTTAGTTTTCAAAAAGCAGAATAGTACCTAAGTTGCAGTTATGAATTTAAGTGTGTACTGCACTCAGCAGAGTAAAAGCAGATGCAAGTTGTGTGTGAAGTGCAGAACTTTCAGAAGTCGCAGATGATTTTTGCAGACAGTCTTCTAGATCTTGGCTGTGTGAGCTCTGGTTTAGTGTTTAACGGCAGTCAGTGGCAGTTGACAGCAAAGCTCTCAGGTACGACCTGAGCATTCTGTATGAACAGAACGATGGGACAGGGACAGGTTCCTTAGTGCTACATTCAAAATATTCCTATAGGTAGAGGAGAACACCCTATATGAAACTAAGAATTTGCCATTAGTCCAGAAAATGTTTTAACAGTATAATTGTCCCATTTATCTGATTAATATGCAAAAAAAACCCACCCTCATTAACAGTACAATTTAACTTGTTATACAGAAAACTTTCTAGCAGCTATGCATTTTCTTTTACTATTATGCCCCTCTTCCCATTGTGCCTGTGGGTTCTAAGGGTGACAGTTTAAGTCTCTCCTAGGCAGATGGGGCCTATGCGCTATGACAAGGTATGGGCCTGCAGAGGTCTTTGCCACACATAGCCTGATGTTCATGGAGGGGTGAGTGTCTCCCTCGTCAATTTTGAGGCTCCCACCTGAAGTCTGACAACAGCACAACAGCCTCTCCCGGATGCAGTTAAAATTAAGGATGCTGTTGGTCATGCAAGGACTGCCTGGGATGGTCAAATCCTTTCCTCCAGCAGCACTCATAGATGCAAGCTCACGTGGGTTTAGCAATAATCACTCAGGCACTAGGCAAGCAATGGCAATGGCAAAAAAATTGTGTGTATCAGGGTAAAATTCCCATTGTTCATAAATGGCCTACTAGATGCAGGCTAATCTTTACATGAGTCCAGCAGAGATGTCACAAACTCAAGGCTTCTTAACAGGATGGAGTGATCTTGAAAGTGGTCATTTTTTTTTTCTGTATGGTCTTGTGTGATGGTAACTCTTAAGGTCTGAGAGTTTATGTGGCATAATGGTATACTGATGTATAACCAGTGTCCAATCACCAAAGCTAGTACAACAACTAAAGTTACAACTGTAGGGTGTAAAGTTAAGTTTGGGCTTCTGTACATGTCAGAGACAGTAGACTTAGTTTTAAGGCAAAGGTGTCATTTGTATCTTTACATCGAAAGTGTGCCTATCACTGGGCATGTTGCATACTATGAGATAGTTCACAGTGGTTTCCAAATGTATGTGAACATAACTGAGTCCTACAGACAAAATGACACAACAGCTGGAGCAATTTCATAATCACATCTTGGTCAAATTCTGATTTAAGCATTAATCAAAACATTGAAAACTAATATCCTTACATATGCAATGTATGTCTTGAGCTGTTTTTCTTTAATCTGTCTAAAGAGACTATGAAGAACATCTGTCATGCTCAATAATCCATCTTCATAAATGGACATCTCTCATCTCAGATGCACTGTAGCTATGGATCTCCAAAGTTACCTGATCAGCTCTAACTGAACAGTCATGCAAGTCATGATGTATTATAAACGTAAGTAACATTCTGATACCTCATGATGGCAGGGAACCCTGGTTTCTACCATTTTCTAAATGTCTTGAAAATATCCCCAGAACAAAGGTGCAGTCTTGACAATCCCAATGATACAGAGCTACACTTACAGGTATGCAGTCTGGTGCCATAGGCAATTGTATTGTATGCAATATGATTTTCCTTACGAAATATTTTTATACCTTAGTGATTCATTTTTTCTTCTTAGAGCACTGAAAATTCTGTATTTTATAAATACAGAAAGCTTCATCCAAGACAAACATACCCAAACACATTTTTTTTAGGAGCATAGATATTCATAGAATAGTAAGAGGTACATCTATCTTCACACACAGAAGTAGGTTTTCTTTTGCTTGGATTTGAATCTTATTACCTAGGTTTGTATTTTGGTCTTGTTTTTAAACTCAGCCATGACATTTGTGTTAAAAGAAAAGTAGTATGGCTTTCACTTTTCCTATATACATATAATCATAATAAAAATATGTAGTAAGGAAAACTAAGCAATATGCACCTTACATTAGGAAAGGATTGGTGATGCTATGGTATCTGTGGAAGATAAAACAAGCAAATAGTAGTAGTAATAGTTATCTTAGTTATCCAGGCTAAAGCACCTCCCTCAGTATGAGCTTCTGAGGCTATCCAAGTTAATTAGTGGCATTTCTGTCTCCAGAATACTGTATGTTCAAGTGTATACTAATGAAACAACTACATCATTTCTACATAGTAATAAAATTTACTTTGTATTATTAGATAACTTTAGTAATCCTCCATCTGTTTTTATTTTGCTTTGGTTCCATCTCTGCTTTGTAACAAATAGCTAAACATTTATATTTTAATTCGAATAGCAATCTTTACAATTATATGTCATTTTTCACCTTAATACATTAGTTACAATCACCTGTTACATCAGTAACTTTTGGCTTTCCATGTTAATGTGATCCCAGTTCCATTAGAATAGTTTAAAGGTTTATGGCTCTCAATCAGTGTTCCTCAAACACCCTTCCTCTTTGAGCCTTTCATTTATCTCTCAAAGTTCTCCCTGCATGTTGGACTCAGTCGCCTAATCCTACTCAAGAAATGGCTAATATCACCACCCAATCTGGTTTTAGTTTAAGCAGCTACTTGGTGCAGCTCTTTCTCACGTTTGTGGGATCGGCTCCTGCAGCAGGGCATCACGCATCAGCAGTCACACTTCTCACAGCAGTTCAGGTTTCTCCTGCCAGAATATTCAGCTGCTTTGTTTGTTAGCACTTCCTTTGCCTGCTTAACCAGAATTGGTTCTGAACTGCACAGATCACAGCCTGTGCCAGATAGTCAATCTCGTTGCATTACTTTATCCTCTTGTCCTGTAGTTCCACCAGGATGGCGGGCCATAAAAAATTAACAGCTTGTAGTTTGGTGTCTGTAAAGGGGAGGCAGAAGCAATTAATTGCCTTTTTCCTTTGCCAGTCTTCAGTTAGTTACAGGGATAGGGGGCTTGTTAGAAATACTGTCCCAGTATAACTCTTCCCCAGTTTTCTCATTTTTTCCATGTGTGTGTTTGTGCCAAGTCTGACTGTTTTCTTACAACACTATTGCCTACCGCTGCACATGTGCATGGACTACTTTTTTGCTGCTTTTCACTTTGTCATCCCTCTTTCACCACTTTTACCAAGAAAGAACATTTGACAGTAAATGCTGACAAAAATAACTGGTTTTACAGCTTCTAAGTCATACACTTTCATGGATTTTTTGTCTGTTTTTCTTGTTTACTATTACTTAGTGTTCCCTAGATCACTTCTTCCCTTATATGGGTTGCTAACTCATTCAATACTGTGCCAGTATCTATAAGGCCCTAAAACTAAATTCATTTTTCCGTCCAAGACATTCACTGGAGTTGTTAAATGCACCCTGGTCCTAATGCAAGGCTTGTCCATCTCTACTGTGCACAAAAGTGTGAACAGAGCCTGACAACTTTTTTAGCTTTTACTACCTGTCTGCTTTCTTTTGGCTTGCGATCATCCAGATGATACCATCTTTAAATTTTGGTCTTCCTTTTGAAGTTCATACAGTGTTACACATCCACTCGTAGTAAGCAGTTGCTACTGCAGGAACTGACTGATCTGCAAGAATCTCTATCTCCACAGACTTAGTCCCTGCTGAATATGTCATTCCCTCATCTCAGCCATTTCCTCTAGAAGGGAGAGGAGGATGGATGTTTCTGGGAGCAGAGTGGCCATGTCTGGATTTGTTTTTTTTCCTTCCTTGATTCCCCTGTCACTCTACCTGATTTTTACCTGATCTTACCTTTACATGTAAGCCATAATGAAAACAAAGTCTGTACTCAGCTGGGTCATGAGAAAGGAGCAGAAACTGAGATCTCTGATCAGTTGGGACTACGATCAGAGGCTTTTAAAACAAGTATTAGCAAACTTAGGACTTCCATCCAATGTCCACCTGTCATTGGCTTGCTCTGACTGACATGTATTTTCTACTTTTTCTCTCAGAGTTTCAGCAGACTGTCATCTTCTATCACAGAGACTGACACCTACCCAGGCAAGATTTGCCTGAAGTGTGTCATAGCCAGATCACAGAGTGATGTAATTACTGTTTCTTTGTATTCTGGGACCATTAGTGACCCTGAGTCACCTGGGCTGCCCCACATTCATTTGCTTTACTGTAAATGAGACACCTGCCAAGACACAGGAAAGCACCTGCTACATTCCTGGCCCTCTGTGATGACTGTAGGCTTCTGCCTAAAGAAGTTTTTGCAAGGGTTGGTTGGTAACCAGCCTAGTGGAAGGATGCATAAAGCGTTTCTCCACATTCTCCAGTTGTTTGTTACACTCAAATTCTTGGGTTCTGCACCATACACATAGCAGTAAAAGTTTACTGTTAGTCCAGTAATATTCTAACAGCCCAAACTATCTGATTAAGATAGAAAGCCTCACTTTCCTGCTGTTACGATGGACTTTCTAGAATCCTGAAGTTGGCAATTTCAGTCTTCCTGATGCAGATGAGGGAGGGGGCTTGCTTTACAGCAAGTTGTCAGCCCCTGTGGTCTTCACAAGAGCAACAATGATGTTCATGTTGAGGGGTTCTAATTCCTGAGTCTTAGGTACATTTGGTTTTAATTTTTAAACCTTTTCCTTACACCATCTGCTTCCCTCTCAGTGAATCCCAGCTAGTTTGAATATTGCAGAATATCTTTACTCCAGGGCTCTGCAGATACATGCCAGCCTCTGCAATTTTTTTCCACTATTATACAAACATTAACTCCACTGAAATCCGTAGTTCAGCAATATAAAACTGTAATTCCTTAGTGTAGAATCCAGGAGACAGGTTAAAGAGCAGTGGTTGATTTTTCAAATCCACAGTAGTTTTTCTGAAATACATAGTCAGCAGAGCTGCATAAAACTGGAGGTAGTTGTATCGTTAAGCTCACATTTGTCATTTAGCTACTTGAGTAAAGCCCCTGTAAGTGGAAGACATCACAAACATCCATAATGTTGCAGTATAAAAGCCTATTTTACAGTCTGCCTGCAATTTAGTAGTTTGTCAATACAGAATATAAAAAACTTGAGTCTGGTATATCTTCCAGTTTGCTCTAGTTTTGCAGAATTCGCCAAATTCTGTTCAAATTCTGACAGGTTATGAAAAGCCTTATATCCATGACTGTTGGGGCCATGAGCAAATCAACTATTTATGCACTACTCTCTTACATTAACCAACTATTCTTAGATAAGTATGCTTTGTCCTGGTGACAAATTACAAATATTTTAATGACTTGTTTTATTCCACCTCATTTTGCTCAAATAATCTGAAATATTAATAATTGTGGTAGGATAATACATGGACCAGTAGACTTACTGAGTCTCTGGAACGCATCTGCTGTTTACTTTGTGTTATCACTGACTCTTATAACAGTGTTCTAGGTAAAATTCTTGTTATAGGTATATAGTTTTGCCTTAATATCAACCTTTTCTAATTTTTTTTTTTTTTTTAAAGTGATACAGTTCACTCTCTCAATTCAGTCAGATTGGTAGTAGCCAAATACCAGCCATGCTAGTACACTGTAAAGAAGGAGTCTTTCAAAAAGTCTTTTGTGTTTTACCTCATTAAAACTTAGTCTCAAAAACCACACTAAGTCCTCTCCTGGATTTTTTCTGTTGGTCATTATCTGGCTCCTTTTGTGGTTAAGGCATTAATTTGTGCAAATTAAGAAATTTTTTAACTCATAATATCATTGTCCAAATTGTTATAATTATTTGTTCTATTTCCTCCTTGTGCTGTTACAGCTTCATAGAGTTAAAATACTGAATTGCTCTTACAGTTCCTGAATTATCTGTTGCTTCTTGACCTCTGCACTCCTTCAGCTGTCTCCTCAGTAACTGTGTTGTCATCTGTTTCAACATGCTCACAAAGGTTTCCATGCTGGGAGCTGAGTCATTCTCTAAATCAGGACCCTCATCCTCTGAAAACAAAATCCTCCTCTGCAGAACTTAAGGGCAAGTATTACCTATGTGATTTTACACAGAATGCTTTAGCTTTTCCTACTTTAAATTACATTTAAATTTCTTGTCTGTCTGACTGAAAAAGCACATCAGTTAGCAGTATCCACCAAAATTTTCTGTGCATTCCTATTGTATGTGTTACATAATGCCAAAAAGTTTGTTGTCCTTCCCAGTTCTATATTCTGTTTCCTTTATTTTTTAATCAATTTTAATTTCCGGATATACTCACACCTTCACTACTGTGATTTTTGTACATACAACTAATTTCTGTGAAGTGTGGCTACTTTCCTGTCACCCAGGAAACGTCGAGTGCTCAAGGAACATAACCTCCTGTACAATCAAATTGTCATTCCTCTCATACTATTTGAAGACGCTCGTGGTGAATCTCAATCTGACTTATGTCATCTGATATACCTAACATTTAAAAGGGCTGACTGAGGACATATGTTGGACATCCTGAAAGTGAGGAAAAAGCAAGACCAGCTGTTTATTTCTTATCCTTTTCTTATCACTATAAAATACCATACAATTTCTTTGTATTTTTGAATGAAAATACTTGCTTTTAATCTTGGCTCTGTGCTTGCCAAAAATGTACATTCTGGTAGGTTTAAACCATGCTACCACTACTACAAGTTATTAACATTATGATTTTTCCTGTGTATGTCCAAATTGCTGGGTTACTTGCAGCTCTGAATAAGATTTGCATGAAGGCTTCTGAAGAATTCTGTGTTTGGGTTGTATTACATTGCTTAGAATAAAACTGGTCAGTTGATTTCTCCAATAGAATTCTTTGCATGTTTTAGGAATTTTCATGCTAGCTCTGTTTTTATAAGTACTGTCTTTGTTAAATTTGTAATCTCCCAAATTAATACTATTTTCTAGGGGTTTTTTTCCTTTTTTTATTTGCTTGCATATTTGTCTTCTCCCTATCATTTGTCCAGCTCTTTTTTTGTTTAATGTGATTTTTTCCCCCCTTCTTGTTTTTTTTTTACAGTAAGTCGTGTGGCAGATATCCTTAAGGAATTTAAAGTTACATGGAAGAAAACTGAGCCCCAGGCCAATGGGTGAGATGGGCTTTATGGTCTCATCATGATGACTTTGCATGTTGGTAAAGGGACACGACTGTGGAATGCAAGACACAAGTGTCATGAAAATATTTCCCTGGTTTTGTAAGGAGTTCTACAAAGAGTAATTCCTTTTCTGTAAAATGAAGTGTGGGTATTCATAACTGTGAAAGAAAAACAACACTGCCAACAACAGAAATATAACTACCATATGTCGTTTCTTGTTTTTCTCATTTCTTTTCTATAGAATGAAGTATAGATATTCACATTAAAAAAGTAACAGTAAGAAAAACTATGACCTGTTGTTTACTGTTTTTCTTAAATCTAGAAGAAAATTTAACTTAAAACATCAGGTGTCTTGCCCCAGTTTTTCATCTTCAAAATAAATGGAGGTATTTAATCTTTTAGTATCTGTACTGCTTGTTCACATGATTTCATTTGCATGTTGGGGACTGATTTTTTATAAACATCGAAACCTCATTCAACACTGACACAACAGTGGGAAACTGAGGTGAGTTCTGTTGTATTTCTGTAGTAAATTACAGTCATTCATAACCTATTCAACATTAAAACAAGCCTTTTTCTAAATTTGAGTCGGGTACATTGTGCCTTTCAGGTCAATGTATTTTACCTGCCACTTTGAGCATAAGCTTGTTTATTAACTGATAGAGGTTTGATTAGTTTTATTCTCTTCATTCTTTTATTTTCAAAAAAGTCTTTTGTATTGTATATTAGCTCTATTAGTAAAAAGTATAAAATCTTCTTTGATAAATTTCCATTATGTTAGAGAAGATTCAACAAAGTCTTTAATTTCTTTTGTCTTACTTTGTAAACCTGGATAGTTAAGGAAAAAAAATCTTCCAAGAATATGTTATCTGCACGCAAACATAATACTGTCATTCACAGAGATAATATGCAGAGGTTATAGCTGTGTGAACTATTTAAAAATCAAAAGCTGCACAGTCATAATGTAGTTGTGTTTGGAGGAGCAGGACATAAAAGATATCCCTCAAGAACATACCCTTCTAAAGGGTAACCAAATATAATTATTTCATGTGGTGCTGTATAATTGAGATGACTTGGAATTCCCCTTCTTGTAACACTTTTGATTTAGCTGTTAAGTTGACAGGGTAAGGTTAAGTCTCCTCCTATCACGGGTTAGGAAACACTTCTAGTGCTAAGAATAGCTTATTAAAGGTGGATGGAAAGTCTCTTTTTCCAATGTACATATTAATTACCATAACACTCCATGAATTCATCTTTGCTGGCAGAATGACATACCTTGCTGCCATGTCAATGAAAACTGTGTTTCTGGTTGATTAAAACTGTCATTTGTCTGGAATAACTAGGTACAGTGAAATAAAAACATGGGAAGTGGAGCAAGATTTTGTAAAATACATTGTTCTGTTCTAAGCAAAACAGCACTTATTTCTTTTTAGGGAGAATTTGAATTCAGCACAGGACTTTAGAGTCAGTAAGCTCAGATGATCTGACCCACTGTTGTTCTGGACCTCATATGACCCTCTGCTGAATTATTGGCTTTGCTATTGGCTTTGCAGCTGTGTCAATGATGGCAGAAAACACATTAGTGAGAAAATCTACTGATCTGCTTGAACCTTAGAACTTGAGCGGAGCAGTTCCTGGGACATCTGCAGCACAAAGGCAGGGGCAAAACACTCCTTTCTTCCTACAGTACAGATGGAAAACTCTTGGTAAGGAAGAGAAAACATACATCACCAGATCTGAATCTCTTTGTTTCCACAGGAGCACCCTTTCACTTTTCCATATTCTCTGCCACAGCACAGAGAAAATCACAGTGCAACCACAGTCTGAGATGTATGCTACAACACTGCCTTCTGTTCAATCTCAATTATTTTGACTGACCCCCCAGCATGCAGCACACTGCAAGTAAAATATATCCCTAAAAAATTAGTAATATATGTAGCCTTACTTGACTTTCCTTTCAGCTGCTGAAATAAGATACTAACTTTCTCTAAAGTGTATGTAGATGGATATCTAGAGTTTATGAACTGCCAAATGTGCAACTTGGGGATAACTGCCAGATTCACAAGGCAAATAAGAATATGCCAAGCACTGGATAGTGACAGTGCTTGTCTAAAATCCAGTTAAGGATCCACTGTTCCCAGTAAGAAGTACAATCCATCTGTAGAGTTTTTCCAATAGAAGGGGCATCTCCTAGTCATCATCATCACAAAGTGATGAAGCATAGAAAAAAGATTTAAGTATACCTTCAAAGTACATAGTACTAGGGGGAAGAAATGCTAAATAATTTCAGCATAAGTCAGAAGAAAATTAGCTAGGGAGTTTGTTATTCAAAGGAAATAGCTACCGCTGCTGCTGCAGAGGTGAAGAAAAGGGTTTTTTTTTAAAAAAAGTAATAATTTAGAATGTTTTGTTTTTATGCTTTTAATAAAAATTCACAATATCTCACTAGAACTTGGCCAAATTTTAACCAAAAATATGATCTAATTATAGATATACTTAACTGACCCACTCTTGTATTGGAGGAAAATAGAAAGCAATTTTAGAAACTTTTACTCCAGTTGTTTAAAATCTTTTCTGTGAATTTGAAATCTTGTCTGTGCATTATTTTTGGCCTGTGGATAATCCACAGGTAATCTGGGACTAACATGCACATCTGGAAATTTGAGTTCCTTTGGCTTGTTTGACTGAATTTGCACAATATTCCTGTTAGCAGTGGATACTTAGCACATTGCTGTTGCTAGATGTTTTAATGTGGTTAGTTCAAATGCAGTTTTGAGTGATTTTTCTCAGTCATTTAAATTTTTTTCATTCTCTAGGGCTGTGATCATCAAAACGCAACAGGAACAATAAATTATTGAACATGTTCTTTTGCCAATTTGATCAAAAACTCCCTGAATTATTTTTCACCATTCACTGACTTGCAGTTAGCAGTGCCTTTATATCCAGTAGTACTGTCCCCCATGGGACAAGAGCACTTGCTGGACCTTGCCTCTACCTAATCTCGTCAGTGCACAGTTTTTCTGAGTGACAGGGCTCTGCTCGTGTATCACTGTCACAGAGCTCCCCTGAGACACTCTCCTTTAAACCTGATAAGCCTACAGCATCCCGTACTTTACTGCTGCCTTTAAATCTCCTCTTCAGAAGTGCATCCCTTAAATGGCTGGATTTCAGTATGTTTCTTTCTAGTTTGAAAGTCCTGCAGCTATCTATCACTTTTTGGCCAAGCCCCAAAAAAGAATCTCTTTGTTTCTAACCTTATTAACACCGTAAGCCAAAGGATGAATTGCCTCCGCATGACACCTCTCTGTGGAGAGTAGACTTGTGTGCAATGTCTCAGAACATCTCCTAGAACTGTTCTACAAAAAAGGCAAAATGTTTCTCCATCTGTATCTTGCTGTAAAGCTTATCTGCTCCAGGAGGTGAAATAAGTTGATGTGCCATCGGTATGACAAGCAGTACTGCCAGTGTCATAGGTTCCCTGTTCCACATCCACCATTGTGTGTCTTACAGCTGCTCTGGAGGTGGTAGCCACCTGTCTCCTTCCTGAGATGGGTTTGCCCTGAGTTTTGGTTGTAAAGCTTAAACCTAGGCAAGCAGGGCTAATAAACCAGAGATAGGCACAGTAGGTCATTCCTCACTTAACATTTCCACCATTTCTTTTTTCATAACTCTTGATATATTCTTGGAAATGTCTCTAATCATAGTCTTGATTCCTTGATTAATTTCAAATTTGTCATGAAAATACCAAGCAGTTAAACTGAGATACATGTAATACACGGGAGACAGATATCTCACCAAGTTCCAAGAAAGTCAGGGGCACTTATCCTGATGGTTTTCACTCAACAATAGGACAGATCAAACTATGACACTTTTCTACAGTTGTCAGAGAACCCTAAGGCTGTTTATTTTAACTAGTACATTAACTAAGCAAGATTGGTTTTAGTGAGATGATTCTTTCTAGCATTACAGATGGCAAAAAAAAAAAAATTTTGAGGACTTGATCCTTCAGCCACTCCAGGCAGCCAGTTTATGTTCCCACCTTCTCAGAGAACCATCTGGTTGAGAAGTGGTGGCCATTCTGAGGCCTCAGAAAGTTCCGAAGTCACAGTTCACAGATAAAACAATTTACTGTAGTTCCTTTCCTAATCAGTTTTATGCCGCTCTACAGTATTATATTCATCCTTCTCACTCTCAAGACTTCTTTTTTTTTTCTTAATCTGCCATACCTAAAGGTAAGTTTCAGACCTAATTTAGGTCTGAAAGGATGTTAATTGGGTTGAAAAATGACAATGACACATCTAATTCTGTCTTCTCTGCAGTGCTTTTCCTGATCTCAGGACACCCAAGTGTGCCTGCATCCCAGGACAGAGTCTTGACCACCTGTTTTTCTGTGTTGCTCCTCCTTTGGCCCATTATCAGTAGCACATTACACAGTGAATCAAATGTGAATCCCACAATATTTCTCCTCATTCAGTTTCTAAGTAAGAGCAGGTATATGCTTGAGACTTCTTTGATATTTATTGCCTCAGTTAAAGCATAATTAGCTCCAGGAAAAGGAAAGGGATTAAGCAGCTCCACTTCAGCTGAAACCTCTATCACCTTTACACATCAGGCTTCTATTTGGTTCTTTAGCTATTTCAATTACCAGTCAAGGAGGGTTTTAAGTCTGCAGTATAATAATACTTGCAATTACTAGTAAACAGCTTTTTACAGCATTAGCTAGTCTGTCCTTACCACATCCTTTCCAGGCAGGCAAATAAATGTTATTATCCTCATTTTACAAACACATTGATTAAGTGACTTACCTAAAGGCCACACATCAATTTCAATGTCAGTGCCAAGATTAGCACATAGAAACTTCTGCACTGCAGTCACAGAAAAAATTGATCTGTATTATCAAGTCCACCTCCCCTCAGAAACAAGCAATCACTTCTCAGATGTATAGTCTAGGAGTATTTACGCACTTCACATCCCCCATTTGGTTTGTCCACCTGCTCCTTCATGATGTACCAAAATTGTTCTTAGTATGCTTCTATCAGGAAGCTTTTCTGTCTACCTCCTGGTTTTAACTTGAGGGCCAAAAAACGCTGCCTGGAGAACCTGTGAAACTCCTGAATGAGTGGGTGAACTGGTGGAGGCAAAGAGTAGAGGAACAAAGAGGAGCTTGTACTGCTCACCAAGGGGTAACATGCAGTTGAGCAAGCATCTGAGGTAGCAGCAGGGACAGGATTAGGAAGAAATTAGAAAGATTTTCCACCATTTTAAGAGTTTGTTTTTTTTTTTTTTGCCTCTCCAAGCAAACAGATTTTCAATTTTTAGGTTGTGTGCAAGTGCAATTCTCTTTTCTGTTGCTGCTGTAGCTACTGTTTGGATACTGCATTGGCACAGTTTGGATATAGTTGCATTGGTAATGCTGGAAGTTGAATCTTCAGCTCTAAAATGCAGCAGCATCTCTAGTCCTCAATCTGTTGAGCTATTGGGTAAATTGCTCCATCTTAAAGCTCGTGCTTTTAAATTGGGAAGGAATTTTTGATTTGCTCTCCATTGTCTAGTTTAGACAGACAGATTATGTCTCTCTTCATCACCTAACTGACTGATAAGCAACATAGACCTTACTGCATGCATGTGTTATGTACGACAAATGAAAGTGTAACAAGTAACATCATAGCACACAAAAATCCTGTTAAACAGTACTGAGTTTCTGATGTTAAAAACACTCCATTTACAGACAGTTATTTCTAAGGAAAAATATGATGGTGACTGTATCTGATTCCCCTCCAGAACAAGCCTTCCCTATCTGGAAAAACAAACAAAGCAGAGAAACTCAGGATAGCAATTCTAACAGCTAATTAAAGCCATCCATTTGTAAGAGTGGCAATGTTTTGTTCTGATTTAGATACAGTTTCCAAGATCCTTCTGACCCAACTTCTACATGTGACAGAAAATCAAAATATTTGTAAATCTTTTGTACTCTATAGTTCAGCAGCAGATTCATAAATCTGTCATTAAAGCCCATGGTGTCATCTGCCAACACCTGAATTTGACCTAGTCATTGAAGCTGACACTGTGCCAACGTCTGAAAGCGGATACATTGAAAAATTGTTCAGCATTTATGATAGATACTGGTATTTCAGACCAGATTCCCAGGCAATGAATTATGTTCTTAATAAGCATACGTGACAAAGTTAAATTTAGAATTAGAATTTGAAACAGTGGCCAAGTTTTTAATTGAAGGTCATTTGTACTTTTTTTGTTTAACCCATGTGAATGTACACACTTACAGGACATGTGTGATCTTACCTTCAAAATACCTCAAACATTAAACATATGAATTATCTATTTGCCTTTTTTCCTGGCTTTTAAAAGATTATTTTTTTGCATAAAACTAGCAACCTTGAATTTACTGCTTGTAAGTCACCTGTGGATTGCAGTATCAGAATTATTCAGTAGGTTTATGCCTGTCAGAATTTTATATTAGGTCTATTATTCATTAACAGCAAAAAAATAAAGCATCTTTCTAAATGAATGCTTAAGCATGTGTGTTTTCTTCGCACTTCATTGGCTTGGTCTTCTGTGCAAATGTAGTACTTACTCTTCTACCTCAGAATTATTAAGGTGTCATATGCAGAATTGGTAAATTTAGCTGCATTAAACTATGATAGAGGGTTAATTTCACCCAGTAAAAAAAGCAAAACATGGCTGAATGGCCATAGATATGATTATGTGTTCTGAAGCCTGATAAATATTGTATCACACCACAATTTAAGATGCTCAAGGGCTTCACAACCTTAATTGTGTTTTAATGATGGCAACTCTGTTCAATTATGTACTCTGGCTTCTTAAAACAAAAACAAAAACAAAAAAAAAAAAAAAAAACCAAAAAACCACACTTCACTCTTTCAAATGGTACTGTGGTATATCTCACCTGCAGGGCTGCTGCAGTATTTGAGGTAAGCCCTGTGGTCTTCACCAGTACTTTCAGGTGTTAAGAAATGCAAACCAAAGGCTTCTGCACTGGAAAGAAAGAAAATAACTGTATAGATATAATGAAGAATAAACCAAGAGGAAGTAATAAGACAATAAAATAATGGAAAACAGCACTTGCATGAAAATGACATGTTTTCTTCTCTTTGTCTTACCTGTTCTGCAGAGCAAGTAGCATCTAGTGTTTTCTAAGGTGCATTACACTGCACAGTGGGAAGCTCATTTGTGTTAGATCCTTAAGTAATACCACAAATATGACTGTTGCAAACAATTTTTTCTAATAATTCTTTCTGTTCTATAATCTATTTTACTGAGCTTCTCAAACTCTGCACTATCTCCTTGCTCAGATAAATTAATGATTTTCACTAAGCACTTGGATTCCAATCTACTAAAGCACTTAGAAGCATGTCTATGCCCATCTTCTGGAACTTTTAGCAGTCTCATTGCCTTTGATAAAACTCACATCATGAGAGTCACAGGCATACTTCAGTCTTTCACTGAATTAAGACTTTAGCCATTTTTCCTTTTTTTGCATTTATTTCTAAGACCTTCTTAAAACTGTACTGGATCAGTGTTTTGTGGCTCTGTTTTCTTACTCAAATGTCCATCTCTTTCATGCACTTACAGAATCCACTTATGATTTTAATAAATATCTCAAGTCCAAGTGTATAATGAAATATTAAAATTAAATTCAACTTAATGAAAAATTCAAATTAAAATTACCTAATGAACATAGAATCTGGTGCTGAAAATGTTATTTTCACTTCCAGAAGCCATTACAAACAAAAATATTTGTATTTGTCCAGAAACACAGTTTTTCCAGGTGAAGTTATCTGCTTTTCATGTGCAAGTCAGGCTAGCTGATCAAAACACTCCCTTGTGGTCTTAAAATCTCTGATGTATTTTGAAGCTTATGATTGCAGCATCAGATCAATGATGTTATCTCTGTTTCAAAAGAACAATCCTCTGTGATCATTACTGCTGCATTAGCTGATCATTTTAAATTAACATAGCAAAAAAACAATTTCAAAAAAATCAATTCGTATTATTATCTCCAGATTTCCAACTTTTAAGTATGGAAAAAGGGGAGTCAGAAAGTGGGTATCTGCAGGAAGAAGGTGCCTTATATTCTCCAGCCTACCCCTCAGTGGTAAGTTGACCCTTGCTGGATGCCAGGTGTCCATCAAATCTGCTCTGTCACCACCCTCCTTAGCTGGACAGGGGAAAGAAAATATAACAAAAGGCCCATGGGTCGAGATAAGGACAGGGAGAGATCACTCATTGATCACTGCCTCAAGCAAAACAATGAGCCTGAGGAAATTAGTTTTATTACCAACCAAATCAGAGGATGAGAAATAAAACTAAACCTTTAAACACCTTCCCCCCACCTGTCCCTTCTTCCCAGGCTAAATTTACTCCCAATTTTTCCTACCACCTCCCCCTCAGCAGCACAGGGGGACAGGGAGTGGGGCTTGCGGTCAGTTCATCACGTGTTTCTGCCCCTCCTTCCTCCTCAGCGGAATGGTTCCTCATGCTCTTACCCTGCTCCAGGGCAGCGTCTCTCCCACAGGAGACAGTCCCCCACAAACTTCTCCAACATGAGTCCTTCCAATGGGCTGTAGGACTTCACCAACTGCTCCAGCATGGATTGTTTCCATGGGGTGTAGTCCCTTGGGAACAGACTGCTACAGCACAGATCCCCTGTGGGGTTCTCTAGGTTTAGCCCACACTCGGGGCTGAACTACAGCAGCTGCTTTATCACTCGGTGACACCTCCCCAGCCGAGAAGGAGGATTGGGAAAAGCAGAGGAGACTTACAGGCTGAAATGAAATGGATTTAGTGAAACTGCCAAATTAATACCAAGGCCAGTATAAAGTAAAGAATTATACTCAGCCTCACAAAGGTATGGTGGTCACCATAAATGGGAAGGCAGTCCTCAGGAGCAGGAAGACACCCCCTTATCCTCAGCAAACTTCTCTTTTATGGTACAGAATACCTGTGAGCCAACACATGGCAGCTGCCCTGGCTGACTCCAAACTACTGATGGCCTGCAGACCACGGCAGGCCTATGGTTTCTGTTCCACTGAAATCAGGACAGGAGTCACAAGTCCTGCCAGCAAACCTGCTCTAGCATGGGCTTCCCACAAGGTCATGGCCTCCTTCACACATCTACCTGCTCCAGTGTGAGGTCTTCCATGGACTGCAGGTAGATATCTGCTCTAACATTAACCTCCATGGGCTGCAGAGAATGCCTGCCTCACCATCTTCTTCACCACAGGCTGCAGGGGTATCTCTGCTCTGGAGCAGCTCCCCTGCCCTCCTTATTCACTGACCTTGGTGTTTGCAGAGTTGTTTCGCTCACATATTCTCCTTTCTCTGTCCCAGCTGCAACTGCTATTGGACAGGGATTTTTTTCCCACTTCTTAAATATGCTGGAGCCGGCTCTCATTGGCTCTTTCAGATATGGGAGAAGCTTCCAGCAGCTTTTCACAGAATTCATGCCTGTAGCCCTTCTACTACCAAAACCTTGCCACACTAACCCATTATCTCATTATGCTTTTCAAGTAAATTGTTTTATGTAACTCAAAACATCTAAAGAGATTTAAAGGTTATTGCATTCCATTTGGTTCCAAGTAGATTGGATACTAAAAATAAAAAATAATGACTCAGAGCTTACCTTTCCTGACTTTGGAGCTGAAATGGTAAATATTTAATAAGGGAAACTTTCTTTCCCGGAGTTTCGTTCTTCTTTGTCTTTATAATAAAAAGCAAAATAAATTTCTAAGCGCATAGCTGTCCAGGTACCACACTCAATGGATAATCAGGTTGCCATAAGACAGATGCACAATTCCCATCCTGCAAAAACATGAGGATTCTTAATGATGGTAATAGTCCTGATAAAGACAGTGAGATTATAATTGAAGAGCTACCATTTACTGTTTGATTTTTTTTTTTTTTTTTTTTTTTTTTATTCACCTAGGTGTATAATCTTTCCTGTCATGCAATGCAATGGCATGAAAAAAAAAAGTAACCATATACTTTACTGTCTTGATATTACTGGAACATCTGCAAGCATGATGTATATAAATATATATATATGTATTATAAAGATTACAGTATATGTAAATGTTGTTATGTACACTTGACTCTTGACAGCAGAGCACATAGTGAAGCATTTGTACTTTACTCCACTTTTCAAACAGGGAAAAATACAAAGGCATAAGGCTGACAATCCGAGTTTGTTCTTTGCAAGGTCTGAGTAGCAAAATATAATTTGTTTCTAATTTCAATTGTTAAAAGACATTTATCTTAAAGAAAAACCTATTAGGAGGAAACGATGCTTTGTGTGCAACCAAGTGAACAAAAGAATCTTTTTATGAGCAGCTATCATCCCCAGGAGACACTGCAGCTCCTTTGGAAAATATCTCTCAGAGCAGCACAATATATTTGGCTCAAGGTAAGAGACTGTCATGGTTTAGACCCGGGCAGGAACCAGGCACCACATGGCTGCTCGCTCACACCTCCCACCCCTGAACAGGAAGGAGAAAGCCCTGCGGGTCGAGAGAATGAGAATTTAATACAACACCACAACAGGAGCAATATACAACAGTAATAACAATAATGGTAATGAAACAATATCTAAAGCAAGTGAGACAAAGACTGACCACATTAACTCCAAACAGAAACGTGACTCCAGCCAGCCCATGACCCAGGCCTGCTGAAAAGAAGCTCCTAGCCAGGCTGTCCCAAGCATCAGGTCAACATGGTATCATGGCATTAAATAGCCTGAGGGCTGGTTCCCTTGGCTATCTCAGCTGTAGCTCCCTCCCAACTAATGATGAAAATTAACCCTATCCTCACTGAACCAGGACAGAGATAAATAAAGGTGTGCCAGCAGGGAGAGAAACATGAATACTGAGTATGAGGGAACAAATACAAATGAAAATGCTGAGCTCGATATCTCAGCTCCCTCTGCAGTTCTCATCCCACACTGTCAGATCCACACAGGCCCAGGCTCAGACCCTTGGTCTCTGAAAGATTTTGAAACCACTTTTTTTTTTCTCCTTAAGATGGGAATATTAATATTTATAATGCTAATAATATTATTATGTAGTAACTAGCTGTCATAGAAACAGTAAGTCACCACAAATCTTTATTGATCAGAACAGCCCCCTGCCAAAAACAGATGTGCGTAGTTTAGGCATTGGAAGTCCAAAGGAGTTCTTAAAACGACGTACATGTATGAAGTAGCAATGGTGCTGTCTTGGCCTCACTGCTTCACTAGGAGATAATGTGAGCTGGGTTAGGAGCAGTCTTAATTCAACAGCCCCTGGGGCTTAGATTACCTACCCTACTTCTTACTGGGCCTTCCCACAGCAGCACAACCATAGCAAATCCTTGGCACGGAAAGTGCCCTCAGATTGCTAGGTAGGTGCACACAACTGAGAAGCTGCAGGCTGCACATCCTGTGTTAATCCAGCTTGCTGTTCTCAATAAAATCAAGTAAACCAAAGCATTCCTGGAAAATCCTCACTGCAAATTAAACTTATTTTTCTTTCTTCTCTGAATGCTGTAAGAAGACGTTATTGTCCTTTGGCTCTGCAACGTACAAGAAAATGCTTTCTGCTACTAAGACAAAGATTTCCATCTTTCGAAAAGCAGCTAACAGAGTACATCAGCAGTAAAAGACACTGAACAGGCCACAGATATGTGTACAGGGCCAACATATTGCAAAATTGAAGATAGCTTTAAATTACTTCATTTCTGATTGCTAAAGGTGTCATGAATACCAGTGAGGTATAAAACCCACTATGGCATCTGGTTTGATAACCAGAGCTAGCTAATGAGCTCCTGGAGCTAAATTGCCAGTTACATACTTTAAAGCTATCTTAAAAACATCTGCACTCACCTGCAGTTTATATATCTTAAAGATATGTTATGAACGATACAACTGCTATTCTTCAGATATTGATTTTTATTTTTCCCAAGTATAGAAGAACTGGGATTGTAATGATCATCTCTGTTTCAGACCTGTTCTAAATAGGGAAAATTTCATCAAGGATTAGATTTTAGTTTAAATTCTACAACATATATCAAAGATGACCCATGAAGTTCATGGAGATATCTCAATTTCCATAAAGTTCATAGATGATTGAATGTCTTGGTTTGAGACTATTTCTAGCTCAAATCCTGTGGTACTACTTCAAAAATCCTTGTACGTGAAAAATGCAATTTCTTGATAACTTGCACTGCAAGCTTCCTTTATTTTTAGCTTTCCACATATTGTTAAGGTGAAACAGAGACCAATAAACTCTCCATAAGGAGATAAAATGTAATTTTCAAATAAAACCCATTTCCACTATAACTTGGGATGCCTTGGGAAGGCTGAGTGGATGAAAGTTGCTATTTTTATTTGGTTGGTTATTTCTGCCTAAACATGGTAAGAAAGGAGATATTTACATACTTTACTTTTCTGACATGTATTTCTCCTAATTTGGAGGAGGGCAAGAGGAAGCTTAGAGAGTGGTAGAAGGACCCAAGTGTAGTCTTCTTAATGGAACAGTTATAGCTTCATTTTATCCTTCAGATGGTGCCAACCCAGGTTATATCTGTTGGATCTCTATTCCTTGGCTAGGAACCTAACATTTAATTTCTGTAATCTCTCCCAAGACAGAATAATGATGTTATCAAACCTTTCCAAACCTTGTGAACTCCTCACAACAATATTATTAGTGTTATTACTTTTACTCTTCCTTGCAAAAAATGAGTGATTTGGGAGCTCAGGCATGAAAGCCAAACTGTCAGAGGCACTCAGCGGTACTGCTGTTTCCTTCTGCAGGCTGAATAGTCGCTCCCTGAACTGAATAGAAGACTGGCTTCTATATTCCCTGACTGAAAATTTTCAGTGTCACTAATTAAATAGTGTGCATGGCTTGAGGTTACAGCAAGTCACGTATCACTTACTCACAGTCTATTGTTGCTGATTGTCATTTTTATTGTTTAGTTATCTGAAATTGCTATGTGTAAGACATGCAACAATTTCCAGAAGACCCTTCTGCATTAGCTGTCACACCACTTTAGCTCTACATCTTCAAGTAATTCCATATCTCATTATGTCCACATGCAAAATGAGAGAAAAAAGGTGAAATGGCTTTTATAAAATTGCACAGCAAATCAGTAGCAGAATGAGGAGATAACCCCTCCTCCCTCCCACCAGCCGCTCACTTGCCCTGTCTCCTGGACCAACTTCAGAACAAGTTTGGTGACTGCATGCTTACTGAAGTGCATTTATATTGTCTTATCCAGAGTTTAATTTCACATCACATGCTACCAACATGAGCGTGTCATTGCAATTTAGCATGCATTTTGTTGGTGTGTTCTATATCTCATTAAGTTTCATCTTCTTAGCCAATACCACATGCTACTCATCTGTAACAAAACTCTTAAACATTATGAAAAAGGTATAATCACAAATGAGAAAGCAATTGTCAACCAGCAACCTAGAGATATTCAAGTTGCGCTACACTGCTGAAAGAAAGTATTGCAAGAGCACTCCTTTTAAAACTTCTAACATTACTGTCTAACATGAAAAAAATGCTGGACTCAGAGGTGCTCTTCAGTAATTTCTGAGCTGCTCAGTGCCATTACAGGATTCCTAGGATCACCAGGCAGTTCTGTGGCAATACATAAGAGAAAGATCAATTTCTAACTTATTTTTTCAACTGACGAGAAAGCTTCAAAATATTGATATGACACACTGGATGCTTCATGTTTTCAAAAATGCTAATTTAAAATTTAAAATATACTGAAAATATTCTGAGAATATTAAGCTTTCTTAAACCTGCTGATAGCTTTTCTTTCCCCTAAATTTTGACTGGTTTTATTTTGATTCGTGATGGAAATTTTAGCTTTCTTCCTGACAATAGGGAAATACACAGATACTTTCTAAGGAAAAATAATCATTATAAAATAAAAATAAAAGACTCAGTGGTGATCAATAGTATAAAAAGAGGTTAATCAGGTTCTGTACTCAGACATGTGAAGATAATTACCATGAATCGATGTGAAATGCAACTGTATTAGTTAACAAATCAAGTTTAGAAACAGGACCAGAGGGACAGGCTCTAGCTGCTCAGTATTGCTGCTGATACTGTAATTCCTAAAGCTAGATGGAGACACCAGTCCTGAATGGAGCTCTGTATGCATTCAACCCTGTGTCCAATGTAGAGCCATGTCACTGATACCTAAAAAGCTCTAAGTATGTGGGTGTCCACTCCCAAGCACCCCACTGTGGGACACAGACCTCAGGTGTGCCAGGGGTGACCCAGAGGGGTGCCATGGCCAGGCAGTACCCTGAGCTGGGGGCACCTTGACCAGAAAGCGTTAGAAATGCAGTGACAGGGCTGTGGAGGCTGGGACTACCTGGTCCAGGGAAATGAGAAGAGCTGCACGAGGACTGTGAGCAAGTGGGAGGCTATTTGTCCACAGTTTCCTTCACCACCTGTAAGAAATAAACCCAAGCACAGCAGGTTTGTAAGCAACATTGGCAGTGATAGATCACCAGTCCATATTTCTCAAGTATAAATGAATGTTTGTCACCCTGCTGGTAACAACACTGATTCTACCCCAGGCACTGGTTTGAGAGCCTGTGATGGCCCCAGTCAGCCAACCCAAAAGGTACATTTTCGTGAGTCACAATCATCTGGGAGGTCAAATAAAACAGAAGTAACTTTTACGCCTTCAGTATTAACAACAGCTTATTGAAGACATGTATCTTGAGTCCAGTCCATCTCTAATTAAATCTAAATTAAATTTCACCAAGTAGAATTACCAGCACCTAATTTTTAGACTCTGATATATCCTGTTTCATGATGCTGACTAGCTGTTCACTAGAGAAAAGGACACACTGAAAAACAAATAATTTTGTTCTTTCCTGGTATGTTAGTTGACATCACAGGAATTAAGCTAGTGGGTTTCTTCCAATAGGCAGTATAATACACATTTATATTTATGCATGTTTTCATTGTATGGATCATAAAATATCTCTGGAATTAAACCTGAATTCTTGACATGAGAAAATAGCCATGTATTCAAAATCTAAACTTTGCTATGTTTCTTTGGTGGGCAGCTTCTTTAAAAGACTCTCTTTTCATAGATCTTCCACCATCAAAGCTCTGTAAGTATGTTAATGATTGCTTTACTAATGGTTGCCTTGGTCTCACTAACTTTTTTTTCTTTTTTTTTCTGTGAGTATAATCTTTCTTATGCATGCTTTCCATCTGGAAATAAATTGCACTGAGTTAGATAGACCTTTTTAAAAGTGCACAACTTAATGCTAAGTTTTAATTAAGCACACTTTCTCATTAATTATTTTTTACCCTAAGAGGCTCTAAATCTTAGTCTGTTTCTGCCTGAATGTACATAGATTACTGCCTTATTTTATCTTTATATATTCACTTTGAACAAACTTAGATGAAGGTTAAGAAGTTTTTAAGGATCACATATAAATTGTTTTCATATGCTCCTTCCCTTTCATCTCTAAGTATTGAATAACAGTCACTTTGTGAATCAAGCCTTGTAATTTTCAATAACAGAAATGATTGTCTTTTCATTAATTGTTGGCAACAGAGTAGTATGGTGAAAACAAAATGACTCTATTCTTATGAAAATATGACTTTCTTTATAAAATTTAGAAAAATATGGATAATTTTATGTGCCTCAGTTTCTGAATGCCCGACTTAAAGTTGGAAGGCCCAGAATACCAGATGGAAAGCAAGACTGTCTGTATGTACTCAATGAATCAGTCTAATTTGTGTGATGTGTGGCACTGAGGTGTATGATGACACTTTCGATTCCTGCCACAATAAAAGTCACTTCTCTGACTTGCTTGTAATTCTCAGTCTTCCGTACAGCCTGTCTAAATCATCTGCCTGTACTCTGTCCAGGTTGTAGGGCAGTCAGAAGCCTTTTAATCTTTCTGGATTTATTATATAAAATGATAAAATGATTGGGAAACGTCTATTCCAGATGTCTACAGAAAACTTCATGTGCTATGTAGATATACTCTGAACCAGCAGAGCTATTTCCCATGAATGTTGCCACCTGCAGAAAAGGAGCAAATTCCACACCTTTTTTATTATTGTTTATAAACTGATTCTTAAATAAACATGCTTACATCTGCCTCTTGCTCCAGATGGTGCAATTTAGCTGCCTATGTTACCCACGAGTTGTTTTTGGTTTTAAACAAATACTTGACCCAGCAATGGCGTTATCAAGAATACTCCATTTCTCACAACTGAAATCTAAACTTCACTGCTGCTTTAATTTTCAGAACAGGGAGTTTCCTGTCTCACAGGTCAAAAGTACAAGGAAGAAAAAAAAATAAATGTTTAATATTTCAGTGCAGCAGCCACAGTTGTAAAATTGCCTGAAACTGTACCCTCCAGTTACTAGCAAAAATTCAGGAGCCAGATTTAATCCAAAATTCCCATGAGATCTGACAGTGTGGAAACAGTAGGACAGACCTGCAGCAATCTTTTCCCTCCCCCCCCCCAAATCACCTGGTCATTGATTTTACATTTATGATCCAACCCATAAAAGTATCGGCTCCAGCTTACAGCAGAGCCTTCAACATACATAGCAATGCTTTGTCCTTGTCCTAAGATCCACCCAGAGGGAGGCATTGAGCAGGCTGCAGCTCTCTGCCAGGACAGACACATGCTGGATGCTGTTTTTCTAGTCAAGAACCATAGTGGGATGGTGCAGCTGCTCCTGGGAAACTAAGAAAAAGCAATATGTATGAGATGTCCTGTAGGAATATAAAAAAGACAGCATGGATAGTTCGGCAAGGTCTTAGCAAAGTTATGGCCCAGATCCACCATGTGACTAACCTTTATAGAGATCTTTGGATGTGATTCACCTGTTTGCTGGCTTAATAAGCAGAAATGATTGAAATATCCCTCAGCTAGGTTATACTGTAGCTGTAGTTTTTGCCTTGAAGCTTTATTACCAATAGCAGATTTTGAAACAATATTAAGTTCTAAAAAGTTATGGAATTAGTTCACTTTGATTTTGTAAAATCTTATTCTTACAAAACTAAACTCTTAGACTTATTTTAAAATTTACAGTGTTCTTGAGGCTTTCATAATAAAATAAATGTGTAGGTTGAGATCAGTAATGCATAGCTAGCTAGGCTAAAAACAGAGTAAGTGAATGTTTTCCACACATTAAAAAATGATTGGAAATCTCTGGTTCAGGAAGCTTGGGGGAGGGGGTTGGAATTACTACTGCTTTTCATTACTTAAATGAAAACCTTAAATCTACTTCACCAAATTTTACTTGTGGAGTGATTTTAGAGCCAGAAGTAATGTGAATAGTAAAATTTAAATGAAGACTTTTTTTTGTGCACTGCTTTACTGTTGTTGAGGTTTTGGTTTTTTTGGGTTTGGTTTGGTGTGCAGGTTTTTTTTGTTGTTGTTGTTTTGTGTGGGGTTTTGGTTGGTATGTTTGTTTGTTTAATTAAGATAATAAAAACATTTGGAACAGCTTAAACATGATTTGATTTACTGCTCCTGTACCTAAGCTAGTATGTCCTTTCATTATGAAACTTTTCAGAAAGACAAAAAACCCTCTCTTCATTCTCCTGTGTCCAGGAAAAACAGCATAACAAAGACAGTGGCCACAGCTATCTAATCTTGTGGGTATGTGCTGAGCATCTGGAGTTTTTTACTGGAGTGGACATTACCTGAATCTTGATCTGATTTTAATTGAAGCTACTAACATAGCTACTCCAAACAGAAGTAAGCCCAGGAGCAGAACTGATACTTGAAGAACATGCAAGTTAAAGCCATATCACCGTAGGCAACCAGTGAGCAGGAGACTTGGAATCAAGTTTTTGACATAGATGATCAAAACTTAGGTCTGTTGCAAGTAATTTTCCTGTAGCTAAGCATCTATCCTAAACTGCTGAAGTGCCTTAATGGAAACCTGGGAATTCTTTGGGCAGGTAGTCAGCCGTGAAACAGTCCCATTAAGCTCTTCTGTCTAGTTTGAACAAGGAGTGCAAGGAAAGGGGTATTTTAAGAGAGCCTTCTCAGTCACCTCTTGGCTATTAGTATCTTCTTTCCAGCCTTTACAGGTGACTGTAGGAATGTGCTTTTGGGAATGGGGACTTAGCACTGCTGTTGAGTGTGAAATGGCAGGTAAAGACACTTCTTGTCAGCTCAGAGGCTACAGTCAATGACAAACCAGCTATTCTGCTCTTCTTGATTGGAAGAGGGGCACAGGTCTTACTAAGGAGTAAGCCACAATTCATGGTGAAGACTGGAGATGCTTGCCAAATTCTTTGCTGTGGGTGTCATTTTAACTTACTGATACCATCAGACACCTACGCCCATGTGCCTGGGACAATAAACTCAGAATACCTAGGCTTAAGTGAAATAGTCTTTGCAAAATCAGCTTAAATTAAAATCATATTCTCCCTGGAATTTTTATACAGCTAATGGAAAGAAATGCAGGCTGAATTGCTTTCTGGGAGGCATGTAAGGTATGAGCTGCTTCCTATTGGTGCCTTTCTCACTGCGTGTGCTAAAACTCAGGAAACTGGACTCCTGCTCTCAACTGGGCACCTAAACACAGGCTGAATGAACTGTGGTCACATCTCATGTGGATTTCAATTTTTAGCAAATAACTGAAAAAATACCATACTGTTAACCTTCAAGCATTCATGAGTTCTTGACTAGTTAACATCCTGTTATTAGGAAGACTTTCATTAATGTGATGCGCCACTGCAGATTTAAAGGTGGGAAATTCCTACCCTTTTGTGAGATTGAGGAGTCATGTCACCAACACACAATTACATTTAGTAAAGCACTGTCCCACCATGATTCAGTATATTCATACAACACCATGTTATCATCATTTTGTAGGTATACAGTTTTTATATATCTGCTAAGCTATTGCTAAGTTGCCAGTTTAGGCTATTTCCTCTAAATCTCAAAGAATCATGTTTTTAAAACTAATAATCATGGAGTTTTGACTCCATGTTTTCTAACACACTTTGACAGTGGGTCCCCTCTGTTTTTTTTTTTTTTTATTATATATTTAGGCTCTTTTACAGTTGATGAAGGATAATAGAAGACCAAAAATCTTCCCAGATACAAATAGCCAATTATAAAATGCAGCTCAAGGTTGAATAAATTCTTTGCTGACCCCATAGGTGATAAAGTGATGGCCAGAGGCATGGGTTTCATTATCCGTATCATTATCACAGCTCGTATGACTCCCATGTTAATGGCAGCAATTAGTTTGCTCAGAGTTTCTATGAGAAATTTTCTGTACGAACCTAGCAAACTACATCCTGATCACTTTGTTCCAGCTTTCTAAGATAGAGGCATAAACACTGTGAATGACCATATATCTATTGATTATGAGCTTGGACAGACTTAACACCCACGCAGTAATAAGACATATCCAAATGAGTGTTAGGATCCAAGACAGATCAAGCATGCAGCAATTGTACCTATCAGCCTCATTAGCTAACCCTGACCATCCTTCATGCTTCACAGAAATGCTTTCTGCCTTTTAAAATATCATTAATGAGGGGAAAAAAAAAAAAAAAAGTGTTTGGGATTTCAAACTATTGCTTCTGTGTAATGTTTTTCTAATGTATGAGTGTTGAAACTGGCTGTTCATATTTCTTTTGGGTTGCTTATCAAACCATCAAACCCACACCAACCAGGAATATACTGTAACATGTATATCTTTTACAAGATGAGAAGTGCAACAGAGAAATGCCTAGAGACAGCTACTTTTAGAAGTAGCAGTTTAGATTATAATTTGCATTGGTTGTTTTCCCACATCAGAGTATATCTTCCATTTATTCATGTCCCCATGAACTTCCCACTATTACCACCACTTCCAATCTACCATATATGAAAAAGATATGCACTTTCCAGTAGCCCTTGTGTTTTGATAACTGAGGATTCATTAGAAGAGTCACTCTACGCAGTTAACAAGCCTATCCAGTCGACCAAATAGATGATGACCCGTTATAACTGACCAAGAGACAGCAATCACATTTTTTAATTTCCAATGAAAATTCATCACATGAAACAAGAAGTAAGCTTATCCAATTTCTTTGCAATATATACACAACAATCATACAAAACATTGTGTATGTGTGTTTATTCAGATGTTTTCTTTTCTGTTCTAGAAAGTATTCATTAAGAGGACAGGATCCTGCCACATGATGGTCAGGATACCATGTCCTAGGATGCACCAAAGTAGCATGCAGAAGAGATTATTTTACTTTGTTGTTATTGTTCTTTTATATAAAATATATGAGTATGTATATATGCACAAGCATGTCTCTCTCTCTCTCTCTCTCTCTCTCTCTCTCTCCCTCCTTTTAGGAATATTTTTACCCGAGATAGAACTTGAGTGTATACGTGTCTTCCAAATCTGAGGCCACTGCTGTAGTTGCCTGGCTACAGATCATTAGAGTCCTTAACTTTCACTGTACCCATTTCAACTCCTGCAGAACAATACACTGTAATGACATGAAAGGAAACATTTTTCAACAAAATTTCAACTAGCTTTACCAGAAAAGCTTCTGTATCTGTCTAGATATTGCCAAAGAATAAGAGAACCTAAATACAACAAAAAGTGGTTTTCTGACATTAAAAGACTATAAATAGGACAGTGCAGCATGAAGAATGTTGCCCTAAACCAGAAGTCAGGCTATTATTCTAGGTATTATACATGAAAGTATCACTTTTGGTCTATCTCCATTTGTAAGAATGAACCATTCCAATACCTGCTTTCAGCCTGTGAACGTGTCTTTGTGCCAATTTGAAACAGTATAATTTGGCAGGCCCTTTAAATTGAGATCCTAACTGGCTGTGCTTTATGAGTGCTCCCTTCAAGAGGCAATTCCAAGAGGAAGAGGGAGAGGAGCCTGCCTGTGAAATAGTGTTATGGCTCAATATGGGATACTCCATGACAGACATTAACGAAAAATGGAAACAATCTCACAGAATATCATTGAGAACGGCAAATAAACCAGGAGAGATTGGGTGGGAAGAGTGAAAGGTAATATACCACTCCAACAGCTTAAGAACAGCCCATGACCTGGAAGTATGTAACAGCTTTAGTAAACACAAAGTTTGAATGTCAGGAAAGATCTTACCTACAGCCCTTTAAAACAAAGGGCATACTTCATCTTTTATTAAAATTTGATCTCCAACAGCAGACTACAACTTTCAATACAGGATTGTTACTGATACTGAAAATAAAAAAGCATGAATTACTTTATACATACATAGAACCAAAAATCCCCCAGATTTTCCTTTCATTGCTGCTTGATATCTTTGACTATCAAAACCATCAGGATGCCGCCTTCTGGAAAAAGACTTATTGTTGGCTAGTTATCTTCACTTAGAACCATAGAATCCTTTCAGCTGGAAAAGACCTTTAAGATCATCGAGTCCAGCCGTTAACCTAACAAGCCCACTGCTAAGCCATGTCCCTAGGCACCTCATCTATAAGTCTATTAAATACATCCAGGGCTGATGACTCTACCACCTGCCTGGGCAGCCTGTTCCAATCCTTGACAACTTTTCAGTGAAGAAGTTTTCCTAATATCCAACTTAAACCTCCCGTGGCGCAACTTGAGGCCATTTCCTCTTGTCTTACTGCTTGTTACTTGGGAAAAGAGACCAACCCCCACCTTACTACAGCCTCCATTCAGGTAGTTGTAGAAGGTGATAAAGTCTCCCCTCAGCCTCCTTTTCTTTACTTACTACCTACCACACATACAAAATGTCAGAACTTAAAGATTTGCTTAAGACGAAACCATAGTATGTCCCCTCTCACTGTGCTATTTCTCCAGTGTACAAAATGAGTACTGGCATATGCTCTGAGGTCCATTTATTTTGTGAGTAAAATACTGATGGCAAACACCATTTTTTTCCCCACATATATATATATATATGACA
>NW_008587989.1:0-1913 GCF_000691845.1 Merops nubicus
TCGCCTCACCCCTGAGGCAGCCCCAGGGGCTTTGCTTCAAGCCTAGGGTGGCTCCAAAGGGTTTCCTTCCAGAGCAGAAGGGTGGGTCTCCCGTGCTGCGAGGGGGCTGCCGGTGCCGTGGTGGGGGGTGGCTTCTTGGGGGAGAGGGTTGGGTTGCACGGTGGCCTCTCTGTGGGTCAGCGAAGCCACGGGAGGCAAGCCATGGCCAGCCCCAGGGCGAGGGAGAGGAGGGCAGGGCTGCTGCAGGGAGCACTCATGCTGGTCGTGTGGCTGTGTGCGGTTGAGCGGACCGTGGTCTCCTCCGCCTGGCCACAGGGCTGGAAAAGAAAAGGAGAGAGTCGAGCATCGCTCCAGCCACAGGGTGGAAACACCTTCACTGGGCAGAACGGAGCTGCGGGGGGTCCACGCTGGCTTTCCCCACAGGGAACACACCATCTCCTCTTCCCCCAGCAGGCCCTTCATGCCATGCACAGATATTGCCCTTGGCTGGGCGGTTTCCCCCACTGCAGGGGGTGAAGCGAGCTCTCCCTCCCAGCCTTGCCCTGCTCCTAGCCAGGGGCTCTTCTGGCTTTTTGAAACTGCCAGGAGGAAGCAGAAGCTGGGGAGTGGTCTCTGCCCCTCAGACCGTTGGGGATGTGGTGGCCCCCGGGGGAGGATGTGGGGTGCAGGAGCAGAGCTGGGGAACAGCCAGAGCGAGGAGGAGGAAGAGGGACTCTGGGCTCGCCAGCACCTTGGGCTGTCGCAAGGGGGGATGTTGCGGTCAGCGTGGGGTGTAACAGGAGGGATGGTGATCTCAGGGCGATTTCCTTCTGTCTCTAAAGATCAGCACTTTCCAAACTAGGGCGCTGGTGTGACTCCCTCCCACCCTGGCTGTGCAGGACTGCTGCACCCCTGGGTTTTGGTCCTTGTCTGGGATTCGGGGTGCGAGCGGCTGCACCTGTGAACAGGGGAGGCAGCGACAAGCGCTGCCCTGGGCTGCTGGAGAAGGGAAATCAGCTCCCTCTGGGAAGCAGCTCCTGCTTGTCCCCACAGTTCGAGCCAGGCCGGGAGCAGGGATGTGCCCTTAGTGCCCCGCTCTGCCCCCTCACATGCTAATGAAGGGTTTTGGCTGATTTGCCCGGCCACAGAGCACAACTCCCAAAACCTAAATGCGCCCCGTGGAGCCAGCAGCAAGTTGCAGCTGCACAGAGCTTGTGAGAGAAATAAGCACAGACAAACCTGGCCCTGGAGAGCAGAAAATTAATCATCCTGACAGCTGCTCTGAACAGGATCTCCCCCCCGACAGCGCCGGCGCGTTCAGCCCTCCCACGCACCGCTCCCCAGCCGGCAGAGCCGACAGCCACCAGCACAACACTCAGCCGAGCCCCTCGGAGCCTCCTGGCGGGAGGGAAAAGAAACCTCCAGCACGGAGAGGCGAGAGGAGCCCAGGGGGCTGCGCACCCAGCGGCTCCACTGTCCCCACAGCAGGCACGGGCTGGGGCCAGCCGGCAAAGGAGAGGCTGCAAGAAGGGGTGGAGAGCCAAGTGGGTGGAGAGCCAAATGGGATGCTTACAGATGTGAATGATGCTCTTAAGTAAAAAAAATGCTTTAAGAAAAGCAACGTATGGAGGTATTTAGAGCTTACAGACCACACAGCCAGGGGTAAGGTCAAATAGGAAGTTTGACTCAGGTTTCCAGCTGAATTTCAGCAGAAATGCTCCCACCGGTTGAACCCTGCAGCTCCCCAGCTGCCCTCACACCCAGGGGACAGAGCTGGCCGGACCCCGTGGCCTCCCCGGGGCTTCTCTTACCAGGCAGAGGACGAGCAGGCCGAGCAGGAGCAGGAGGTGGGCGCGCTGGAGGGGCCGCATGGTCGGGGCTGGGCTCAGGGTGTGCCGTGACACTTCCTCCTCTGGCAGCGGCGGCTGCAGTCG
>NW_008587989.1:2175-3390 GCF_000691845.1 Merops nubicus
CCTCGCCCGGGTGTTTCCAACATAATAACACCCAAGCATGAGACCCCCGGGCTGAGCTCGGCTTCTCCCCATCCTGTGCCACACACCCATGAACAGAGAATCACAGTTTTGTTTTGGTTGGAGGAGATCTTTCAGATCATCAAGTCCAACTGTTCCCCCAGCACTGCCAGGTCCCCACTGCCCCGTGTCCCTCACACCACATCTCCACAGCTTGGAAACCCCTCCAGGGGTGGGGACTCCACCACTGCCCTGGGCAGCCTGGCACAGGCATCCACAACCCTTTGGGGGAACAAGTTGTTCTTCAGATCCAACCTAAACACCCCCTGGCACAACTTGATGCCATCTCCTCTTGGCCTGTTGCTTGTTCCTTGGGAGAAGAACCTGACGGCCACCTGGCTCCAACCTCCTTTCAGGAGCTGCTGAGGGTGAGAAGGTCTCCCCCTGAGCCTCCTCTCCAGGATCAACAACCCCAGGTCCCTCATCTGCTCTATTAGTCCCCTGAGGGATCAATAGTGGCTATGGGGTAAAACCTCACCTCAGTTCCCTGGGAAGGTTTGCAAATTGTGCCCAACATTTCAACGAGGGCTCTGTGTTGCACTGTGCAATAAACCTTCCCTGAAACGGGGGGCAGAAGCTGGGTCCAAGCTGTCCCTCTGAGTACACGCCTGGCCTGGGTAGTGATCAGATCACAGCAGATCTCAGAGCTCCCTCACCCACTCAGCTGCAGCAGGAAGCAAAAGAGATCTGATTATTTTCAAGGCAGTTTAAACCAAGCGCAGCCGCCCAGAGGCGCCAAGGGCTGTCTGGTTTCGTGCTGGTGAAGCGCAGCGAGCCCGCTGCCAGCCCCCACCCAGGGCTGGGGCACCTCTGCCCCAAGGCTTCCCCACACCGAGCTGGTTTTCACACCTTGCAGAAGTATCAAAATGAAATGCTTTCAAGGACAGCGTCTGATAAAAGAGGCTAAAAATTGGCCCGTTCTGCTCCTCTGCAGCTGGTGAGGCTGAGCTCTCCGGAGAGTGGAGCAGCACAGCAGGGGTGGTGGCACGGGGGGCACACAGGGAAGGGTCTTTGGGTGGCTGCAAGCACCGAGTGGAGCTCAGAGCATCAGTGAGACAAAACAGAGCGTGTGGCAGTGCCTGGGTGAGGAAGTCACTGCTAGAGAACAGAGACACAAGCAGCAGGTGAGGAAATGACCCGAGGGGGAACCCCTCTGCT
>NW_008587990.1:0-1418 GCF_000691845.1 Merops nubicus
GCTCCCGCCTGGGGCTAAACCACCACATCATCTTTGCAGCCAAGTAGCCAATCCAGTAGCCAGTGACGAAGAATTGCTCTATAGATGACGCTCCCCCCAGACCTCTTGTTTTAAAGCCATATATGCTGCGTATAATTCAGTATGTTGGCTATTTTCCCATCTGTTGTCTAAAAATTTTCCTGAGTGTGATAGGCTACTGCCTTCCAAAGTCTTTTTCCTCCTATATATTTAGCTGACATGTCTGTAAACCACACATGTTCCTTTCCAAGAAGCCTTAATTGATCCAAGGTTTTTACCATCGCACAGGGGATCCTGACAGGATCAGACTTGACTTCTTGATCTTTCATGGGCGCAGCAACTACTTGCTCATGGAGTGCAGCAACCCCACAAGCTCCCACCTTATCTCTGTCCTGAATGTATATTAGTTCAGTTCCGTTTTATAATGTGCGATTCCTGAGCATGCCCAATTTGGTGGGGTTTTTTTTGAGAACTTTTAACCCACTGCATAATAGGGCTTAGCCCACTGCATAATAGGGATTTCAGGACAAAGAGCCACTTCATGTCCTATTGTTAGGTGTTCTGTTTCCACCAATGCCCAATAGCAGGCTAATATCTCTTTTTCAAAGGGAGTATAGTTATTTCCTGCCTCTGGCAATTTTCTTCCCCAAAATCCTAAAAGAACTTTTTTCATTCCCTGTTTTTGCCAGGGCCTCCAATTAGCATATGACCTGTTTACAGATGCATTCAACTCCACTTCTGCTTGCATGGGCCATAAATCTAAAGCCCTTTGAATAGCCTCTTTTGCTAATTCAAAGACAGACTGCTGGTCATTTCCCTATTCAAATTCATATTTCTTCCTGGTCATTTTAATATAACGGGGTGAAAACTTGTCCTAAATGTGGAATATATCGTCTCCAAAAGCCAAACAGTCCAATGAATCTCTTATCTGTGGTACTGCTAAGTCCAGAATTTTCTGTCAGACTTTAAGTACTATCTCCCCATGTCCACAGTGCCAGTGGATAAACATTTCACCATTTGAGACAGTCCGTGAATATTAGTAGAATTAATTTCCCAACCTTTCTGTTTCATATGGTCCACAAACAACCTGAGTATCTGCTGTAATTCATCTTCATTGCTGCCCCGAATCAGGATGTCATCTATATAATGTTCTATTTGCATATGAGGAGACAAGTTTTCCTTCATCCAGATGCTCAGCCACTATTTAATGGCAAATAGTTGGACTATGCGCCCATCCTTGAAATAGCCTGGTAAAGCCAACCCTGCCACGTAAAGGCAAATTGATCCCAGTGTTCATCTGCAATTGGAACAGTAAAAACCACAATAGCCAAATCAATCACAGCATACCAAGTTCCAGGATGCTTCTGAACTCTATTAGTGGCAGTGTCCAGTACGGCTGG
>NW_008587990.1:1524-1809 GCF_000691845.1 Merops nubicus
GCTTGATTCTAACCCCCTCGCAGCCAGTAAATCCTTAATTGTCTGGGAAATCTCTTCATGCCCACCTGAGATCCTGTACTGTTTCATTGTCATGACTTTGGTTGTAGCAAGAATCTGCATAGAGGGCATTTTTACTTTCCCTGCTAAAATTGCCAGGGCACTGATATACTTCTTTACTTCAAATTGGTGCCAATCATCAGTGAGGTTCAGGGGAATTCCTTTTAGAATATCTATTCCTATTATGTATTCTGGGACAAAAACAATCATAACCTGATACAATTGTTT
>NW_008587991.1:0-11871 GCF_000691845.1 Merops nubicus
AAAAAAAATATATATATATATATATACGTACATATATATAAAATTAATTTTGCCAGGTATCTTTCACCTCTAAAGTGTACTGCTTAAACAAGAACCAGCAGGGAGAACAAGGGAATATTTAGTACTTCATCTGACCTAGTTATTTACTGAGTTGATATTGACTGTTGGGAGGGAAAATGATTCCACTTTTGGTGTGTTTCATCACTTGTTTCAGACAGGATTGCAAGGCAGGAGCCAGAGGCTGCAGGTCCCAGAGGCTAGCAATACAACCATAAATGAAGCTACGTCTCAGGCTCTGTGGTGACCTGTGCTTACATATCCCTCCTTCCTGGAAAGAGGATAAAGTAGGAGGTTCCTGTCACCTGTGCTCCCACATGACCATGGTGCCCTTGCTCACGCATGGTGCTTCTGATATCTGCTGCTGTCACTCCTCTCTGCAGCCAAGGGCTCCACAGAACCGACCCAGTGTCAGAAATGCTCTGGTGCCATGCCAGGCTCCGTGAGACATGTCACATGCCTCCTGCCCATCATCATCCCCGTCCCTCACACAAAGAGAGCTCAGCCTTGTCCTCAGATTTGCTCGTTGCTCCAGGTAAGGATTCAGACATTTCCCACACCATCAGCTCTCACTGTTTGTGTGGCAGCTTTCAGGTGTCTAACAGCTTCAAAAAGCTGCTTGTCACACACCCAGGGAGCAGCCACATGCTGTGGCATCAAACCTGCAGGCCCAGCTCCTGCTCTGAAGTCGAGTGACCGGGCCCTGAACTGGTGACATTGATGGATCTTTTCTTTTTCTTTACTTGCTGCTTTCTCATCCCTTTCTCTCCTCCACAGGCAAAGAAGCAAGTGACAAATTTGCTTCCTCAGGGTGATGTGAAATCAGAACATTGAATTTACTGGTGGCTTGCTCAGCTGAAACCCCACAACGTCCATGGTGCTTAGAAGAAAAGTGCTTGTAGGTTGTCCTGCTGGCACCCCTCCCAAAATACTGTGGCTGCTGGGGGGAACTGCACAACCAAATCCATTCAAAGGGAAACAGTAACATTTGAAAACATTTGAATACTCAGTTGTTTGTCTTGAAACTACTTATGAAGCAAACAAAAGGCCCCCAAATTCATTATTGTTACTTTGCAGTGGCCCAGCAGACTCAGATTTGGTATCTGCACATGAGAAAGCACTGCAGAAGGACCAGACACCTGAACTCTGCCTTGGGAAGGCTGGTTTGAAAATGCTGGGATAGTTCAGGTGTTGTTCCCACCTTCAGCCTCTGCAGTCACCACCAAAAGGCATCAGTCAGCAACAAGTGAGGATGATGTTGTAGGTACTTGGACAAGAGGAATCTGACCAAAGCCAGCTACTCTAGTCACATAAAGAAAGAACCAGAACAACTCTTTGGTCAATCCTAAACTGAATTTAAATTCCAAAAAGGTGTTAAAAGGCCTAATTGACATAAATATTGCTGTGAAAGTGGAAATCATTATGTAATTCCAAATTATTTTTAGGCAATGAACTGTTGGGTCTCAACACATAATTTTTCCTAGAAAAGGAAGTCTGAAACTAACACAGATTTTTTTTTTCTAATTCTCTAAAATAAATCCTACTGGAAGAGTGAAAGTGAAAGACGGTTAAATGCACTGTCAGAGAGGAGAGAGGGCATCTCGCATGTACCAACAGATGAGTTGGCCCAGCTCATAGTTTTAGCTCGTATGGTGGTACTCTCTTGGTGAGGTTTGGTCTCTTATACACACTTAATCCAGAACTGTGTGGACACAGATGCTCTGTTGAGGTTATTCTTGTCAATGAATTCAAGCTCTGGAGAAATGAACTTCATGAGGTTTTTTTCCTATCATTCTTCCCTGGCAGCAGCAAGGGGACAACTCGTGAGTTTACATGCCCAAAGCTTTGTTACTGGTTTATCTCAAAGACACCCAGCAGCACAGAAGCTCAGACTTAAGGCACATATAATATTGCAAATAAGTCTTGCATATATTTGAAATGACTCTTTCACCTTGCTCTCAGAGTTGCTGTAGTCTGACCTAAGCAGCCACAGTCATCTATGTTGGGTGGATTGGGACTCTTATCCTTGAGGTTCAAACCTGCCCTTCTGTTGTTACCTCAAACATCTTTAAGGAGGGTCTCTGCTCCTTGATGAGGAATATTGTTTGTCCTATCTGAAGAGCTGGCAGAACCTCCTCAAAGATGGTTGTCGTCATGATATAAAGGAACTACATCTTCTGGCTCTACCAGAAGGTCTCATGGCATTACAGCAACTGCTGGACAAGGAAGAGTTTCCTCACCCTGACTGCTTGTGCACATGTTTTGCAACATCCCATTTCTTCCCCTGAAGGAGCTGCTGCTGGTAGCAAGATGAGTAACTGAGCTTTGCTTAGAGACTTGGAGGAACACCAAGTCTGCTTCTCAGTTCGCATTTTAAGCATTTGAAAATAAGGGAAAACAGCAGAAGCAAACAGATAAGCACACTCGATCGCCTAAGGTTTTAGAGTTATTTCTGTTGATTTAATAAGTCTCTGCTTGGTCAGCTATTGCTATAACTGATGAGCTCATTCCATCTTTCAGGTACATACTTCTGCTGCTCAGAAAAGAATATACAATTTAGTTGACAACATTGCTGGTGATCTATTTTGTTAATTGCCATAACTCTTCAATATCTATTAGGGATGTTTGCCCATGCCAGAATGAAGAAATTAATTGATACAAAATGCATACAGTTGGAGCTGGTTTTTCTTAAAAAAAAAATTGTCAGTTCTAAAAGGATTGGGTTCTTGCTTCCTCTTCAAACAAACATATATCTTATCTGCTGATTAAAAGGGAAAAAGAAGAAATGTAGTAAAATATTTGCAACATGAGTCTTGGAAGAATCAGTCAGCTATTGTCTGAAGTCAGAAGGACCTCTATATATAAAGCCAGGAAGCCCTTCAGATGACAGCAACCTGGAATGAGACACTGGAGATTCAATTTTTGGAGAATTTCACTGCCTGTCTTGATGTTTTACAATTCCCTGTCCAGATTCAGATCTTCAGTTTGAAGTTGTGGCCTTTAGAACTACACAAATCTTTTAGGCTCAGTCCTTCTTTGTATGTTTTTAGAGTACCCAAAAAGTTATCACTGAAGCTGAAAAAGCCCCATACAAACCCCAGTCTCAATCCATCTCTACTTGCACAAATTCTCCACAACTGGAGTGTTTTACTGAGTGAAATATTTGAAATTTGTGCTGTAGAATCTCATTTCCATTCAGTTTTGTACTCGTGTGGTGCTTACACAAAATTCAAAGAGTTCTTAAGAAAATGACTGTTGGTACTTAAATCCAGAATATGTTTTTTTAAAGATAATTAAATAAGGTATTTCCTACAAATGCATTGAAATCCACGTGCCCAAACTCAAGGCTATACTCCCATCACATTTCAAGTTTTTATTAAGCTCTCTTTTTTTATTAAAAATCTGGTTTTGTTTATGTTCTACACATAAAAACTGGAGGTTTTGGGGTGTCATTTGCTTAAGACTGAAGAGGGAAAAAAATAATTTGGGAATAAATAATGCCCAAATAATTCCAATCTGAAGACCGAAAAAAAAGGGCCTCTGGTATTCTAAGTGCTGTGCACTTTTGATTCACCATCTACAATGAACAATTAATTCATGTCCCTTGGGAAAAATGTAGTTGGAAAATTTCCTGTGTTCCTGCCATTTGGTTCATAAAAAAATAAGCCTCTACCTCACACACTCTGGAAGATATATGAAGTTTCCTTAAATACATAAAAAACCAGGAATTATTAGGAGATATGGAGATGAGCTCCACTGAAAACCTGAGGTCTGCAATTAGTTCCACCGGAAATAAAGTTGGTAAAACACACAGAAAAGACTCAGGTTTTTCTGTGTGCTAATACTTAAAAGAGGCATCACCAGTAAAGATTAAGTTTCCTCCATACCTTTCCATCAGTATAATTGTCAAATGGGGGATTAGATTTTCTCCTAACTCATATCTATGGCAAAACACAGTTGTACATGTTTATTTCTAAGGAAAAATGTTAAACAACAATACAAGGGTGTAAATGCAGTGAGCAGTCAATGTAACAAATGCTTGCTTACAAACCAAGACTGCACGTTGGGAATTTTCTCCTGACAGTTCAGTGCTTTGCATCAAAGTCATATCTTCTGTAAATTAACATCAAAGTAATTCAGCTCGTTATGGTGGTGTTTCAGTGCAGACAGTCTGCTACGTCTCCAAATTAAAATGGAATAACTTTTATCAGTTTTATATTGACTGTATTAGAGTTATATTGTAAAATACATGATCCAACACAACGACGTGTTTAAGGAGATACAAAAGATCTCTGTCTTAAAATGACATGAGGTTGGGTTTACTTTACTATGATATCTCCTGGTCTAGAGGGAGGTGTTCCTGCCCATGGTAGAGAGGTTGGAACTAGCTGCTCTTTAAGGTCCCTTCCAACCCAAACCATTCTGTGATGTTTAACGAATAATGAAGCCACTCTGAAGGACAGTAAAGAGTCCACACTGTAGTCCTGAAGACAATAGGATAGAACTTAACCAGTACTAGACAACATTTTCCTTAGACAAAATGCCTGTCAGGCACTTCACAGAATAGTGACCAATCTTGCAAGAAGTCAATGAGCAGAATTTGGCTCTCTATGGTTACTATGACCTAGATTATACTTTTAACAGGTTTTAATCTTTCTGGAGAAGAGTTCAAGCCCCATAGGTGTTTTGGGGTCCTGAGGACATCTGCAAATGTTGCAATATGCATGGCTTTGGTATACTTATGTCTATCTAAATAAAATTGTTAGGGTTTTTTATACATCACATATAAAAATGAGTGAGTTTTGAGAGGTGACTAATTTTTATTTGCTTGAAAACTGCTTCAGTACTGCTGAAACGGTCTGTGCGGTTCCTTTACCTGAAATATCACGTGATCTTTACATATTTTTTTCAATTTAGTTTCAGAATTCCATCAATAAACAAGAGTTTATTAATCAGGAGACTCTCAGGTAGTGAGACACAACTAATTTGTAATTGTGACCCCACAATAACAATCTCAATTTGGCCCTTTTGTAATCCTATACTTAATTGAGGAGGTGAAAATCAATATAAAACTGTAAACAATAAGTTCATTTTACAGGCATGTTCTCCAAAAGACAACCTTTTAAATGCTTGCTATTTTATACTTCTATTTCCTGCAGATATTTAGAGAAATAATTAGAACTAATTAGAACTAGGAAGATACAAAGACACTACTTTTATTAATAATGGAAGAAATTGTGGCATCCTGTAATTTGTACGCAGTTACTTAGAGCATTCAAATGCTCCAAAAGTACTCTTTATAGGCTTTACATGAATATTATTTTCTTGAAAGCTTTAATATTCTGGATTTTCAGCCAATCAAGTTATTTTAAATTATTACTATGAAATCAAGCAAAAAAAAAAAAAATCAACAAATGTAAAAACATTGGATGAATTTCTTCTTTATTTTGTGTCTACTGTTCTTTTTCTTCTTTATTTTGTCTGTGTCTGTGCATTTTTCTGTTGAATCCATGCTTTGCATTACAGTATATTCTTTATTCCAGTCACTGAAACATAACCTTTGTGATCAATACAGCACCAGTCCTTTACTTGCTCTGACTGCTTCGTTACCCTCATTGGAAATTCTGATCACACAGAAATCCACATCATCTGCTGAGATTTTCCAACCCTGCAGATGGGAAATTTTATTGAATAATACTAAATACTATTACAACAGAGAGACAAAGCCAACTGAAACCTGACCTTTAGGACTGCAGGCTATTAAAACGCAGCTAGTGTTTTCGAGCATTTTTTTGCTTACATAACTTTTGTGAATTTGGACTTTTCCATCAGCGACACATGCAATCTGGCACATTATGATAAAATGGAAAGCCAGTCCACCAGGAAATCATTTCAGTGATTTTTCTGAATCTTGCAAACTGCTTTCTTGGCTGCAAAGAAACTTATTTCATTGAAAGGATTCTTTTCACATCCTGTTCTATGAATTGCTGTGCAGTAGTCAAGACCACACTTGCCTGGGGCTTTGTGTGTCCATGGGGGTGTGCCCACGCAAAATCATGGGAGGAACTGTGCCCTAGAAAAGCAATAATCCAAAGAGTGCCTTTCTGCTCGTAACCCCACTGTTAAGTGGTTATTGTTTCTCAAATAAGCACAGAGGAAAGGCATTGTGTTTTTTCTGCAACCTTCACTTCAAATCTGCTTGTACAAAATATTTAAAATAAACCACGATTACCCATAATACCTTCTAGCCTAATTCCATTTGGTGTTTACTGATGATGCAAGCTGACAGTCACAACCAAGGACCAAGTTTAGCCTCCAAAAATCCAGGTTGCATGCAGTTTTATCAGTATTCCCTCCAGATGTGTGGTGGCCTTGACTTAGAGGGCTGCAGTCTCTTCCATCTGGCTGAGGTGCACACACAGTTTACGATACTGGGACCAAGACGATCAGCAGTGACTAATTTCCAGCTTTCCATAGACCAATTTGTGCTTTTAAAAATGTATTAACAGCACACTGTAGGTGAGGAGAGAGACACTTTTCTCCAAGTGCCTGATGTAGGCTGACACTTGGATCTCCAAAATTCAAGTATCCCAACCCAGCTTGGGCCAAGTTGCTGTCTTACAGTTTTCTTTCTTGGAAAACATCTTTATTCCTATTTGTGGAGTTAAAGCAAAGCAATGAGCTATTGACTACAAGAAAGCCAGTGGCTGGGATAGTGAATAAATCTTCCATGCCATACTACTGCTTCCGAAATGAGAAACTAAAGATGACACATCTGTCATTACTTTGTGGTGTTTCTCATATAATTTATGAATCTACATTGCATGTGTTTTGGGTCATAAATGGGATCTGCATCTGTGTTTGACACAGGGCATGCAAAGGACAGTTCCCAATGACACTGTTAGTTATGTGCTGTTACAGTAAATAACTTTTCATGTGAAATATGTGATATATGATAAACATGACAGTGAGCTAAGGTTACTTATGCTGAGGATGCTGAGACTTCTGACAAGTAGGTGCTACATCAACGACTGAGGACTGGGGTTCACGGGTCTTTGCAGACTTCCAGCTTCTTGCTAAAACGTCACTTAAGGTAAAACTCTCCAATAAATTTGTTTTGATACTTCTGTTACAAGAATTCTAAGAGCTCTGTCTTGATAAAATGATACCTGGTCTTCACTCCCTTAAAGCTACTTAGAAGCAGCTCCAATTCATCCAGTGAAAGCATGGACATATCTTACACACTGGTAAATGAAAACAAGGTCTCCATCCAGGGTAATTTGTCACCAGATTCAGAGGCTGGTCTCAGGATTTTCTCTAACTGCCTTCTCAACACAAACAGGAGCACTAAACAAGAACCTGATCTTTTCTTTTAGGGTGTAGTTGTGTGTGGAGGTATGTGGGATACCAATCACTGCAAGATGAAATGCTCTCTCTCCATAACACCTGTAGCACAGTGAGTAGCCTCATTAGGTTTTTGAATTGTGGAAACAAAAGGAATCAACTTTCACTCTTAAACTAGAACTAAAATGCTGCCTTTTAATTTTAGAACAACATTATAAATAAATTCTGCTTTAAATGACACTCACATGAGCCTATAGAAACTAAAGGGCTGATCCTGCAGTTTCTGATATTTCCTGAGGTCTGTTGGGCATTTCCTCTTTATAAAGCTGTGCCAGTGCTCAGCAATGGTACTATTTATTTCCCATGCCACACAAGTCGTGTTTAAAAGGTCAGCTGAAAGTGAAAATACCTTCAGGTGACTTCTCCAGCGCCACTTACAATATTTATCAGTACTTGATAAAGGTACTTCCCCAGTGCTAACCTTTCAACAAGTGCACAGCCAGTCTAGAGTTTGTGTATTTTGGGATTTCATTGCAAACGTTTGGCTCTGTCTAGAACATCTTATAAATATTTCTCAAGCCAGACAGCAGCACTGTATATTTCCACCATGCCTCCATGATACACAGATAAGCATTCTACAGAGAGGTAAGCTACAAACACAATATTCAAGGATTTCTCTAAATCCACACAACAAATCAGTATCAAGGGTTAGGAGGAAGGCAGGAGGTCTCAGCTGCCAGTTCCTCACTTGATCAGCTCAAAAGCAAGGATTCATCTGTCCTTTTTTATGTAATTATGGGAAAACCATAGAAAGTGTAGACAACATCAAAAATTGCTGCAATTCTGGTAGCAGTATCCACCAGGAAAGGAATATGATCTTCTATAACTACCATCTGTCCTTAATAAACCCAGCCCCAGTCACCCATATTTCAGCCATAATCCATGGCCAAATTAGGTATAACTCAGATCACGGCTTTCAAAACTGACTGCAATGACTTCTGATGGTATGTCACATTTCACAAGTTTTTTAGAAGAGGGATAAACAGAAATGTGTATGAAGTTACCCATCACAAAACCCAGTCACCCTCGAAAGAAGTCCTATTTTAAAATCTTGGCTTTATATTACCAGCCTACTCCTTCAGCCTTCTATGCAACACGTGGTAATAACCCAGAGGCATCAAATGTGATCCTTGAGTGTATTTTTTATTCTCCTCTGCCATCCCCCAAAATGAGGCCATGAGCCAGGTTTGTTACAAAAGCTATACTGTATCTCAGAATTCTGAGTTTTAAAAAAACCCACAAAATTAATAGAAATGGAGTAATGATTTTTTTTTTCTTCCGAACTTCTCTGTCTAGTAGCAGTTTCTCTTTTCCAGCCCTTCCTGTATTTAATCCACTTTAGTATTGTTCTCAAATTAAAGATTCTTTTTTTTTTTTTTGGTCAAAACCCAATTTGTTATTGCTGTAAAAAGTAATTGATAGCCTCCTCTGAAAAGCTTGCTTGAGGATTTTGGGTGTATTCTCTCTCGCAAACACAACATACTGCAGCCTTCTCTTACTGCCATGTGCAGATCCAGGCTGCTGTGAGGGTTCTGGAGCAGGCAGTAAACACTTCTTTTTTTGTTGTTAAATTGCATACAAGAGGGAATAATCTTTAAGACGCTGCACTTAGCTCCCACTTCTCTACTCAAGAAGCATTGTAGATGTACTTGTTCTTTTTAGTTCCATTTAAAAAATAGTTTTCTATTGTAAAAAAATATTTTCTAGGGTGCTTACTCAAAAAAAGCAATAAAAACTTGGGTTCGTATTTTTCAAAAATATCTAATTCAGGCCACTCAGGTTAAGATGCAAAGAAGACATCTAGTGATTTCACAGCTAGATTTTTAGTGAGCTAGGAATTAAATAAAACTAGCTCCCAGCCTTGCATGGGCCACCAGTTGGCTTTCAGCTTTCAGTTACTCATCAGTCACACAAGCAGAAGAGAACTTAAAAGGATTAAAGTATTATTAACTTTCCTTGAAGATGCTGCCTGCTGACAAACACATAACCCTCATTTGTTTATCCTCAAAATCTGAATTACAGTGTTTAAATTTTCTGTAATCAGGGCACTGTGCTCATTGTGGTGACCCTGAAGGACCCAGAAAGCTGTTCTATTCTTTGGAACAGCTCCAGCTACTGTCTGCAGTGACTCTACATTTTATCAGAATCTCCCTCTTCCAGAATTTAACAAATCATCTGATACAAACAGGGCTGTGTCTTCACTACTCCCCTCATGCCTGTCTGCCCAGACTCTGCAGTGTAATGTTTAATCAGTGACTCTCATCCTCTGTCCAGCTTTATGTCCCCAGTGTCAGATTCTTCTATATTGATTTATGCTTTTGTCACCTTTATGCACTAGAGTTAAGGATTTTCGTGATGTTTACATTGTAGTAAACTAAGGCTCTAAAGCTATAAATTCCTAAATTGATGTGGTTGATTTAGCCAGGCCCTGATCCTCAAGTCATTAAGAACGTGGGAAAATTTCCAGCCTCTTCTTCCTATGTCAGATCACAGGCATGGATGTGGTTTTTCTCTCCCTGTCTTTATCTGATGGAAATTTCACTTTACAAACGTAGATTGCATCTTAAGCTCAGCAGCTTCATTTCAAGACACCAAATGAATTCACACCTCTACCAAATGCATTCTGTGCCCAGGAATGACACACCACAGCCACCAGCAAGTGCCTGAATCGGAGTCCACCAGAGAGAACAGTGACCAGCTCGGGGAGGTTTGGGATGTTGGTTAAATGAACAATGTCACAATATCCAGACAAAACTAAATGTAGCTCCATCAGAAGCAATATTCATCAAGCACAACCACAAAAGCCAACAAGCTCAAACACCGAGAATATATTCTATGTGAGAAATATGCCAAAGGATTCATTTCACAGTGAGTGGGACACACATTTATTCAGGCACTGGGCATGGATTTCTGCTACGAATCCATGAATTGGCTTTCTAAGCTTTTTTGAGCTTAGGCTACTAAAAAATGCAGTGTCATTAAAGAAGTCACTATCAGAATTAATACTGCTGGTTTTGCACGAGGGATAATGGGGAGATACTCTAGCAGATAGCTTTAGAGCTTGGGACTTCCTCAGTATTTGACTTTTCTTTACTTATTAGAAGGAGTTGTAAAGTTAAGAATTGGAATCTAGACCAAAACGCAAGCTACTGCTCATCTGGAAGGTCTCAGAACTGCATTTTGTTTTCCAACCATCTATTTATCTCTCTGTCTGGGCTCTTTCCACTCAACCCACCACAGCACCAGGAAACCGGGGAAACATTTTGCAGCAAATCGTATTTTTATTAAGTTTTTCTTGTTCCCTGATTCAGCTGTAGAAAGAAACAGGCAAATGTAAAGAGATCCACCTACTCCAAGCACATTAATTAGAGGTACTGAAAACAAGCCAATAATGAAGATAAGAAATTCAGTGCTTTAACAGCTTAACAATGCTCATTCTTTGAAGGTTTACGCACACCTGCAAGTGTGTACAGCATATACTTTGTCTTCACAGTGGCAAATTTGAGCCTATTGAGACGCTGACTTTGGCAGCAAGTGTTTATTTAGACATGTAGGTTATGTTGCCATACCCATCCCATGCATGGATGGATTTTCAGCCTCTATTCAAACCTTGTTTCATACACAAATAAACAGATGAAAATCTGTTTGTATGCACTCCTCTGAGGACCATTATATTATATTCAAGACTGTACATGTTATACAAAACCTTAAAAAAAAAATTCTTTGAGACCATTCTCCCGATATTGCAGTAACATTAGTCCTGTGAGACAAAAAGGATCAGTGAAAGATTCAAACTTCAGAAAAATAATCTTATTTCTGGTGTTAACCAGTGTCAGCAATGAAGGACCTGCCCATACACAGATCATAGAACCACATTAACATATAGAATGCTTTGGGTTGGAAGGCACCTTAAAGTCCATCTAGTTCCAAGCTCCCTGCCATGGGCAGGGGCACTTCCCACTAGACCAGGTTGCTCAAAGCCCCATCCAGCCTGGCCTTGAACACTTCCAGGGATGGAGCATTCACACCTTCCCTGGGCAACCAGTTCCAGGGTCTCACTACCCTCACAGTGAAGAACTTCTTTACATCTAATCTAAATCTCCCCTCTTCCAGTTTGAAGCCATTGCCTCGTCCTATCACTACAAGCCCTTGTAAAAAGTCTCACCTCAGCTTTCTTGTCGGCCCCTTTCAGATACTGGAGGGCAGCAAGAAAGTCTCATCTGGAGCTTTCGCTTCCCCATGCTGAACAACCCCAACTCTCTCAGCCTGGCCTCATAGCAGAGGTGTTCATGCCAATTAGAGAAACACATTTGGACTTTTTTCCCCTTCTCTCCATGAAGAGTCATTCAGTTTTACTGTTACTTCATTAATTTGGATACACATATGTGTGGAGAGCTTAGCCACAGAGTG
>NW_008587992.1:0-1567 GCF_000691845.1 Merops nubicus
CTCTCCCCCCCCGGGCACCCCCGCGGCCCCTGCCAGTGTTGCCTTCACCCGGCACGTCCCACCAGCCTCTCGCTATCAGGTTTTGTTGCAGCCCCACAGCTGGCACCAGGGGCTGCCGAGCAAACCCAGCTCTGAACACCCTTGGCCGCGATCAGCCCCCAGACAGGGATGAGGAGGATGAGGAGGGAGACAGCGGCCAGCGGGGTGTGAGCCCGGGGATGGGGAGGGTGCAGAGCATCCCAGCATTAACTATGTATTAGACTGAAATAGCCTCCTGGTCAAGTTTTTTTCTTTTTTTTTTTTTTTTTTTAATCCATTTGGTTTCTCTGCACACTTATTTATTTATGGTTTTGATCAAATAAAGGTGTTTTGTGGCTAAATATCAGCCGTGCCTGAAGAAAGCAGCTTCCTTCAGCGTGCAGGAGGGGGCTGCTGGGCTTTGGGCACCTCCCTGAGTGGCCTTGGACCCTAGAAGGGACATTGCCTGGATGTGGCAACACCCGAGGGCCAATGTCCAGCACCTGAAGGTCTAATCCTGCCCTAGTGTCCAGTTCCTTGGTCAGCAAGAGCAGGATGAGGCCTCTCTGCACGTGAGACAGATGGAGACTGTCTCCAAAAAGCTGTTTCAGCTCTACTCCATAGCGCTGATTGGAGGGACAGGGGCTGCTAGCCCTGAGGATCTGCCCACGTGTCCCCAGATTTGGGCCATTTGGTCTGGTGAGAGCTGTCACCCAGGTGAGGGTGCTGTGACTGAGCCTTATCACTAGAGCTTGCTCTTCCTGAGCCCCTGAAGGGGCACTAAGATGCCCCCAAAACAGCCTGTCCTTTGGGTTAGGGGTTTCCTGTCCCCAGTCCAGGTCTGCTCAGCAAGTGCAAGGGGTCAAAGTGATTTTGCCCCCATTTCTCCTGCCCATCCCACCTCCCTGGTAGCTGCAGCTCCTAACTTCCACCTTTGCCTCCTCATGAGGTTTAAATTTAGTTCCCCTGTCATGCTGTGGGGGGGGGTGAAAGCTGGGGAGGACACAGAGCCCCAGCTCCCCTCCCCATTTCTCCAGTCCTTGGGGCAGGTGGCTGCAGGGGGTCCCTGGGGAGGGAGACACCCCTCCAGTGCTCTGAGGAGGTCAGGAGTGGGGGGACGCTGGTGACAGTGCCAAGAGCAGCCGTGCACTGGGCTTGGGCCAGCCAAAGTCTCTGTGCCAGCATGGGGTGCAGGCTGCCCCCCCGCCTCGCTCTGCGGGCAGGGGGAGGGCAGGGCCTCGCCTGGGGACGGTGCCCACGGAGGGGACAGTCCTGCGGCGGCTCCGCCTGCCCACGCCCGGCTATAAGGGGGGAGGAGGAAGAGGAGGATGCTCCAGGCACCGGAGCGGAGCACCGAGGGCAGCCGGGTCCCGGGGAGCGGGTGAGTGCAGACACAGCAGCGGGGGGGGCGGAGAAAGGGGCTCTTGGCAGTGGGGCCCCTGTCCTCTCGTCCCTGGCTGTCCCCTCTCCACCCCCACCCACGGGTCTGCCTCACTCCTGGGGGCTGGAGAAGGGCTGGCTGGTCCCTGGAGGAGTGGGGCAGCTGATC
>NW_008587992.1:1677-2464 GCF_000691845.1 Merops nubicus
CAAACCCCAGCCCTGTGCTTGCAGCCCCCTGTGTCCAGCCCGCAGGCAGCACTCACCAGAGCAGAGGCCATTCCTCCAGCCGGCTGGCGAGGGCTCTTTCTCTCCTTACCAAACTTCCAAGCTCTTTATTCCCCACCCCCTTTTTTTTTTTTCCCCTTGGTTTTTAAAACAAAAGCACAATGTTCTCACAAAGCAACCAGAGTCCTTCTGGTAACAACTCTGGCCCAACTCACACGGAAACTGCTACAGAATAATAACCAGGGTTGAGAAAGTCCCGCCGCGTTACCCTTGGCTGAGCTTTGTTTGCTCTGATTTATTACCACCTAACGCCAAAACTCCAGGGCTCTCCCTTCCTGGGCAGGCAGGCTTGGCACGAGCCCCGTTTCCGGAGCTGGAAGCGCAAGTGGCCCTGCAGCGCTCTCGGGATGCAGGATGCGACCCCAGGGCAAGGTCCCCTGGGCATCTCGTGGGCAGCGTAACCTGTCTGGGGTGGGAGGGGCTGCCTCCAACCTGCTGCCCGGCCACTGGTGAAGTGAGCGTGCCTGGTCTCAGAGGTGCTCGCTCAGGCTGGCAACTGCGGCAGCGACGCTGGTGGCCAGAGCAGGGGTGGGTGTTGGGTGTAAAGCAGGGAACTTGCCCAGCAAGGAGCCGTGGGTGCAGCATCACGCTAGGGGTGGTTTCTTTCGGGAACTGCGACTGCTTTCCAGTAAATGGCCCAGTGAGGAAGGGAACAGCCGAGCCTCTGCGGCCAGGGGCCCAGCTCAGCACACCCCCGGGGCCCCCGCGG
>NW_008587992.1:2477-2915 GCF_000691845.1 Merops nubicus
CCCGGGGTGCGGGGTGCGGCCTGCGCAGGCAGCCCGACGGGCGCGGGCAGGCTCGGGGTGCTGAATTGCAGTTATGGGGCTGCCAGCCCCCTTTGCTCCTCAGCAAGAAACCACCACCAGCAGCAGCAGCAGGCCAGATCCTGCACCCGGGCTGGCTCCCAGCCCTGCCTCGTGGGATGCTGGCCCCACACTGCGCTGGGGCACACCCCAGTGTAACCGCATCCCGCCGGGAAAGGTGCTGAGTGGGCCAGCCTGGAGGAGCTCAGCACGGTGCCTTCCCCACATGCAAAAGCAGGAGCAGGATTGTGCTGACTTGGCAGCAGCAGCAGGAAAGTCACTCAGGTCGGGATTTGGCCAGCTCCACCGTCTGCCTTCCCCGGGCAAGGGTCAGCTGGCATTGCCTCTTTGTGAGGCCCTGGGATCCGCAGCCCAGCCCGG
>NW_008587992.1:3209-4976 GCF_000691845.1 Merops nubicus
CACGGGGCCGTGACGTGCCGGGTCGTGCCCGGGCGAGCTGCTGGGCTGTGCCAGAGCCCTGGCACTGCAGGGAGCTCACAGAGCAGAGCGTGGGGCTGGAGCTGCCAGGGAGAGAACTGCGGGGGCACAGGTAAGAGGGCTCTGTCACCCTGCTGCCACTGGCTGCACCCTGGTGCACCCTGGCTTTTCCTCCTGCCCCCAGCCCTTCCCACTGCTCTTGCAGACCCAGGAGGGCTCCTGGCCCAAATGCTTCCTCCTGGTGCTGTGGTGGGTCCTCTCCTGCTGCCCCTGAGGAGGGGGCTCAGCCAGACCCAGGCTGAGCGTGGTCCTGGTCCCACAGCAGCACCCAGCACCTGATGGCAGCAGCTCTTGCTGCCCATGAATGAGAACAGTGCTGGGAGCCTGTTCTAATCAAAGAGCTCGTCCCGGCACCGGCAGCTCCACCACATGCTCCTCTGCCTACTCGAGCTGCTGCCATCTCCCAGTGTGCAGTTTATTGTGGGCTTTGCTTCTCGCCTCCTGGTTATTCATTCCCTGGATAATGTTTGCATTGCCCAGAACACCCCACCCTCGAGAAATCCCTCACCCCTGGCTGTGCCGGGATGGCTCCGTGGCCAGCTCAGGGACACCAGGGAGGGTTTCATGGCTGATGGCTGCAGCATCCCTGCTCTGAGCAAATGCAGGGGCTGGGACCATCATGAACCCCATTTCCTTTGCCAGCGCCATGGCTCAGCCCAAGGGCACAGTGGTCCTTGCCTACAGTGGGGGCCTCGACACCTCCTGCATCTTGGTGTGGCTGAAGGAGCAGGGCTACGATGTCATTGCCTACCTGGTGAGTCTGGGCTGAGCCCTGCTGCATGGACCCTGCCCCCAAGGGCTGGGGGAGGTGCTGGGCCATGGGTCTGGGGTCCTGGGTGGGTGATGGGGTCCTGGTATGAGTGTGGTCACGGTGGTCACCCTGGTTTCACTGGTTAACCATCGCCCAGCCCCTGTGCTGCTCTGCTGAGCTGCCAGCCCTGTGTGGCACAGCTTGTCCCTGCCAGCAAATGAACATCCACTAATGAGGGCACAAGGGGCTAACAAGGGGCTTGGCAGCAGGAGGTATGGCCCTGAGGTACTCTGCCCTGGGGGGAGGAACCACCCTCCTGCCCATCCTAGGTGGCCTCAAGCCTGACCAGCACAGGCTCTTCCATGCCTCACATGATGCCCCATGCCAGCTTGGACTGCGCTGGGTTTTGTGGTCTCCTTTCAAACTCAGTCTTGTTTTTTTTCCCCCTTCCAGGCCAACATCGGGCAGAAGGAAGATTTTGAGGCAGCACGAAAGAAAGCCTTGGCACTGGGGGCCAAGAAGGTAATGGTGCCCATCCCTCTGGGTGCCCAGGGACCTCTGAGCTCCCCCTGCTCCCCACCGTGGGGCTGAGCCTTGGGCAGGGCTGGCCCTGGGGCTCTGGCTCACCCTGCGCCGGGAGCCACCACAGGGCAGGGGGGCAGCACTGTCGAGGAATCCTTTTTCGAGAGGTTTTGCTCCAAAACCTTTAAGCAGCACCTAGGAAAAGGGAGGCAAAGAAACCCTTTGCATCACCCCCAAAACCCCGGAGGAGTGGGCTCCCCCTCCCGGCAGCCACCCTCCCGTCACCAGGCTCCCTCCGTGCGGGCAGGTTTTCATCGAGGACGTGAGCAGGGAGTTCGTGGAGGAGTTCATCTGGCCGGCGGTGCAGGCCGGCGCTCTCTACGAGGAGCGGTACCTGCTGGGCACGGCGCTGGCCC
>NW_008587993.1:0-4556 GCF_000691845.1 Merops nubicus
TTCTGTATGGGACAAGCAGTCAGCAGATGAGGGTGTTATCAGCACCCTTCTAACTCCCAGCACACAAGCACTGCGCCATGAGGGCTGCTATGGGCAAACCGGCTCAGCCAGACCCGATGCAGAACGCTGTCACTGCAATGAACAGTAAGAGCAGCCACGGGGCGGTACAGTGGGTACCAAAGTCACCCCATCTGAGTGTTCAAGACCAGACTAGCTGGGACTTTGAGCACTGTGGTCAAGTGGAAGGTGCCCCTGCCATGGCAGGGCTGTTGGAACTTGATCTCTAAGGTCCCTTCCAACCCACTCTATGTTTCTGCTGTTCCAAGTTTCTGTGGTTCGATTGCTCTGTGTCTCCACTGCCCCACGAACCCAACCGCTGCAGCAGGCGCCTCTCTCGGTGCGGCAGTTCCGAGCCGTGGCTCCAGAGGGCATTCCGGCACCGCGCTTCGGCTCGGGAAAGGCACCTCAGCGCTCCCACCGCTCGGGTAGGGGAACAGCTGAACAGTGCTGTGATTTTGGTAAATGCCTAACAGCTCCCATCTTATTAGGAGAAAGGGAGGGTAAAAGACTGTAAGGCTTTACTTACTAAGAAGCACTTAGACCTGAGCTTTGTCGTTGTATTTTATTACAGTATCTTTGTATTTCGCTATTTTTCTTCCCACATGCTGTTAACTTTCTGCACGGGCCACCTGTAGCGTCCCGCTGGGCTAATACCTGCAGGGCTTCCTTCTGCACTCTGTTCATCTTTGACTGATACTGTGTTCTTGCCCCTCTTTTTTTAACTTTTGCCAGGAATTAGAGAATTCTTCCTGCCCCATAAAACCACGTCCACGTGGAATCCGCCTGTGAGCAGACGTTGTGCCGTGTTTGCAGGATGTCTTTAAACGGTGCTACTCGCTTCCCGGCCAGAGCCGTGCTGCAGTCGCCGAGCAGCGGCTACATCGCAGCAGCCCCGGGCTTCAGCCATGCCGCTCACCAGAGTGCTTGGCTTCGGCGGGAAGGTGCTGGTAGCAGGAAGGTGGAGAGCGGCTGCAGGGGTGGCCTCTGAGAAGAGCTCCGGGGCTGCCCCCGTACTGGGCAGCGCTGGTTCCAGGCTGCAGGACACAGCTCAGCCCAGCAGCCAAGCCCTTGGTGCCTCTGTGGGAGAGTATTAAGAAAGGGAGAAACGTGCAGCAACAACAAGAAAATCAGAACACTGTCCCCTCTCCGATTTAAACATTCCTTTCTCAAACTTTACTATTCAAAGCAATTGGGGAGATCCTTGCGCAGTGCTCCACTGTGACCTCTTTCAATTTAAACCTACCAAGTGCTTCCTTCCCAGGGGGAGGAGTTTTCCCCGCTTCCGATGACACGGTCTCCACAGCAACAGCGCTCCAGGCACCGGCGCTGCTCGGGACTGCAGGGGTTAAACGCTGCACCGAGGAGCTGCAATGCCCAGTGAGTCGCTGGATGAAGTGAAGAATCCGCCCCTAAACACACTTTGGGGCTAAAAATGGACAACTCCTTTGTGGAAGAAGTGGCTGCATCACTGGTGAGAGAATTTCTCAGTAGAAAGGTAACTCGTCTCCGTTTTCTCCAGCTGGTGCCACTCAGAATGACACATTTTTCCTGTGAGGGATGCCGGGGGGTGCGGGGAGGGCGCTGCTCCCAGCCCCAGCCGAGCGGCAAGGAGGCTGCGGGCGGGCTCTGCACTACATCTCCCACAAGGCCTCTGCTGCTCGGCATGGAAAAAAATAAACCAACAATTCGGTTGTTTTTTTTCTCGTTAAGTATCTTGCCGTTGTCCTTGTGTTTACGAGGGGTGTACACAACTTTCCAGGGCAAATACTGGGGGAAAAAAAAAGGTAGTGCTGCTAGAGGAAGGGGTAACAGGATTTTTTTTTTAGTTTTCACACGGCAGATTCATCTGGGGGGAAGGGGAGGGAAGAGGCCTTTCAGAATTTTCAGAAACTTAATGCTGAAAACTTTTTGCACTGAACATCGGGGTGGGGGGTGTGGGATTAAGCAGAAGAAAAGGCGCTTTCACAATTCCAGATAAAAGTACCTAAATTCTTGTATTTATGTCCAACCCTAAGCAACTCCTGCTGATGTGCTGCCCAGTCAGTTTCCCCGTGTCAGGAAGGACCAAGCTTCCATCACAAGTTCAACACAGACCTCGGTTTTCTTCAAAAAAACCTGGTTTTGCACCCAGTCTCCAAATGCATATTTTCAATGTTTGTGAACAAAGCTGAAACATTTGGAATTTCAGATGCAGAATCCATGATTTGCTATTTACAACCAGAAGAACAAGGCTCAAGCCTGTCCAGTTGACAGAAAATTTTTCATATCAGAAACATTTATTTTTGAGTTAGAGCCTTGTAAATTGAAAACTAAATAAAAACATCAAAGGGAATGCCCTGAAGGCCAAGCAGACCACAGAGCTTACAACAGCCCTGTTTGAACTGCTGCATCTTTCTCATACTATACACCCTAGAGTCAAAACAAGGGGCACTGATAATCCTCTGTGCTTCTGCACAAGTGCTGCTTCCCCCAAATCTTTAACACACAGAATTTTGAGAACCATCCTTTATTAGCCCCAACTTGTCCATAGTCCCCTAAATCTGAGCCAGACAATCCATCTGCAGAGAAATCCCTTCTTGTGACATCAGCCTTTCAGAGAAGAAATAAAGACTTAAAATGGTGGTCTGCTGCTGTACCACTTTAATTAGTTTGGGGTCTGATGAACACTTCACAATAAATCCATCAGTCTCTCCCTCCAGAAAGTGAGAAGCCATGGTCAAGGTCCTGAAACCTGTTCTGAACCCACTGATAGACAGCCTACACCCAATGTTCAGGCCTTGTCAGAACCACATCTGTGAAAAGCTGTAGCACATCTTGATGTTAAAAGCAAACTCAGTACTTCTGGATGTGTCTGAGGCAGAAGCCCAGGTATTAGCAGGGCCTTTAAACAGGCCAGGCAGTCTTATGAGGCCGTTTAGCAGCTGAAGGAGGTCTTTTTTTCCCCCATGTTTGATATTCTCCACCTCACTACCAATATTGCCACCTTAATTATTTTTCACATCTATGGGCTGCAGCAATGCAAGATGCCAGCACTGAAGTACAGGTTCTAAGAGTTAGCTTGTTACTAACTGCTGACATCTAGAGGTTTCACACAACGAAGTCAAGAATCAAAACCTTCCTAAGTTGTACTGTCTCAAGTACCATAACATCTGACACTCTTCTTCTCAGGGTTTGAAGAAAACCATCACTGCCATGGACCGAGAGCTTCCACGCTCTGAGCTTAGCATCAATAACAGGAGTGAACTGAGGAATGTGCTACACCTGCACTCCTTGTACAAACAGAACAAGGTAAGAAATGGATTTAAAGCACCACAGTTCTTTGGCAAGCAGCATGAGACCACCCAGTAATAATTCACTTAAAACCCTCCCAGTGTAGTTACATCACTAGCAGACACTACCATCTTTTGTTTAAGCCCTGAATTTCTGGGGTGGTTTTAACTTCATGTTTGGGGTTTTGGGTTAGTTTTTCATTTGCTTGTTTGTGTGGTTTTTTTTAATGAAATGTTCATGTAGATTCATTTTTCAAAGTTAAGAGTTACCCCAATACATGAATAGATTTGTAGACTCCATGCATCTCACCAGCTTCTCATAAAATACTGAAATCACGTACTAAAAATACTTTTATTGTACATTCTTCTGAAGCTGACCAGGTAACATCAGAAAAGGTCTATTCGAGGACAGTCGCCAGACTTGCAATGTTTAGTTAAAATGAGAATAAGGAATGTCACCAAGTGACCACAGTCACCAACAACTTTATTTTTCTTTTTGGATAGGCAAAGGAGAACCCGCTAAAAACGCTTCTTGAAATTATTATAAAATACTTCCTTCTGAAATCATGTACTAAAAATACTTGCAGTTTATTGTGCATTCTTCTGAAGCTGACCAGGTAACATTAGAGAAGGTCTATTCGAGGACAGTCGCCAGACTTGCAATGTTTAGTTAAAATGAGAACAAGGAATGTCACCAAGTGACCACAGTCACCAACAACTTTATTTTTCTTTTTGGATAGGCAAAGGAGAACCCGCTAAAAACGCTTCTTGAAATTATTATAAAATACTTCCTTGAGCACCGTGGGGCTTCCAGAAGCACCAGTTCAGGTTCTACGCTGTCAGCTCCACGAAGTAAGAGCTCAGCATCTCACCCACCTGACTTCTTGGATGAAGATCATGTGCAGGGGAGTGACATTACACCCACTGAAAGCGAAACCCAAGCCTCCAGGTACAATGTGACTTCCTTCTCTTTGCTCCATCTAGTCACTTTTTTAAAAAAAAATAATTAGGGAAGTAGTGTTATAAGTTTTACCATTTATACCTTCAGCTACACTACTTTTTATTAGTTATCTGAGCAACACAAAGCCTAAATTTCCAGATTATTAAAAAGTATCCTATGCAGCCACCCTTTAAAAATGCTTTTATGGTCCCTACTGATTAAAATTGATAATCTCAGTTACATCAGTCACTGAAGTGCACAGAAATCTGAGTTTTCTTGTCTTGTAA
>NW_008587994.1:0-2691 GCF_000691845.1 Merops nubicus
CCCAAGCCTCAAACCACAACAATTGGTAGATTCAAGTGGCATTAGTTGAAGTTGTAGTAATGTATGTGGGACAATAAACTGATGATTTGAGTGACTAAAAGTGACTAAAAGTAGTCTGAAGTTGAGGTATCCAGTATGCACATAGCCATTTATTCCAAACTAAATACACAGTAATAGAGAAGATCCTCAAGACTGTCCCTTTGGTCCTTAGTGTACCCTTGAGCAGTGGGAGAGAAATCAGACATAATAGACACAAAATGTAGGGTAACTGAGTGACTCTGATGAGACTATCAGACAAGCCCATGTCATGGCCATGTTGTCCTACAGTCTGTCAGCTTGTCCATGCAACGTCAAGACCTATTCCATACAGAAAAAAAACCATAAAAAATATTTCTAAAAAATGTAGAACCTGATCAAAGTGCAAACAGCCCTGAGATTCAAGGACTTCATGTCTGTCCTAACCAGTGTATTGCGAAGTTTTTCATAGTTCCTTACTGATTTCATAAATACAGTGGTCACAGGCAGACTCATGAACAGAAAATTTAGCACTAATGTCTTTGATTCAAGAGGTTTGTAAGGTAGTTAGACCTGAAATTTTTACATATGAAGAACCAGAATACAAGTGCTGTTATATCTTAGCGTCATTCAGTCTCTGATTTTAAATATTGAGTGAACTCATGCTACAGACAGAATTGAAAATATCTGAACAAAATTACATTTGTCATTAGATCTCTCTTTATTAAGGACATGTAGATAGGGAACTCATCTGCTGACAGCAGGAACTTAGTCATCAAATATGGAAAACAGTAAGTGCAAAAAATGCAAACAAATGTCTGAAATAAGTCATTAGCTAAAGAGGTCATTGTGTAAAAAAATGTTAAAATCTGTTATCAAGAAATTGCTTAGATTTAAAATAATCAATTATTAGTAAACACCTAGTGATAGGCAGAGTAATTCTTCTGATTGTTAAGGACTTCTGGCTGTTCACACCACTCTTAACTCTAGACCTCTATTTCAATATATTTTCAAAGAAATTCTTTATAAGACCTCCAAGAATCAGGAGGATGACTAAAGGTGTAATAGGATGATTTGCAGTTTGCCTCCATCTTTCCATCCCTCAGGGAATACTTGGTTCATATTTATCAGAATTTCTCTGTAACCTTTAGGACTAGGAGTTTAGTTTGGAGATTTATTTTCTGCTCTTTGGCATCTCTAAAGCTGGATATCTAAGTCTGCCCTTGTCATCCTTAGCTCTCTTTATAGCCAAGGAGGAGTAAAGGGCACTTCTCATGGGGATTTACTAAAAAAAAAAAAAAATAAAAAAAGTCTAAGCTGTGTGAAATAAATTCTTTCTGTGGCCATTGTTCTTCTTTATCTCCTCTATCTTTAGATGAAACCAGGAATAACTGGTGAAGACTTCAGCATCTACCTCTGGAACATCTACAGTCAGATTAGATAAATTTCAGGTTGTAAAATAAACACTTGTTTCAGTGCCAGATGAGGTTATTACACAACATGCTACTCTGAGGAGCTGGTAGTGTCTGGTAAAAATAATTAGGAACCAGACCACAAAAGCTGGCTGCTACTATTTGCATTGTTAATTCCATCATTTCCTCATTGTTACTTTTGAACAATATGTCTATTTTGATATTTAGAGGTCAGCGTAGTTAGCAGCTGCTACATTTTTTTTAACCTTGGTATACAAGCACCAAGAAGTTAACAATGTGTAATACCTTGCTCCATGCATTTATTACTACTACATAGTAGTAAATCCCACGAAGCATATCCATGAACAAAAAGCATTGTAGACATTTGTACTTTTTTTTTCTAACACAAAATTTTCAGGACTTCGAGTCATTGAGTACTTCAATGCAGACTATCTGCCCACCAGAGATGGGCAAGAAAAGGACCAAGCAGAGAGCAGCCACACTAGATTGTATTTATTTTCTCTGTGTCAGTCCTTACGGCACCCAGGATAGGAGACAGGGGATGAGCCTAGATACTGCTTAAAAAATCAAAACCCAAACAGAAGCAATAAAACTATATATAAAAATGGAAGCCTACCCAATACCTGAATTAAACTCTAATTGTATTTATGGTGCTGCAAATTTAGGAAGCTTGCTCGTGGCTAGGACCGAGAATATGAGACGAACACACAAATGCACTGCCGTTGTACAGACAGATTTCTAAACTGGGAGAAGGGATTTCTGTAACCTGAGGCCTACACCCGTGTCCTGGGCCCTCTCCTGCTTCAAATTCCTGCAGCCTGCATGTGTTTCTTATCAGAGACATTATAAAAAAAAAAAAGCACTGCCTTTACTTCTTTGTATTAAAAAAAGAATAAAGACACCTCTACACTATCAGAAAGCAGAATTGGCAATATTCCTTGTTGGCATGACTTCTGGCATCAAACAGAACAATTAATAACAGAAAAAAAAGGTCAAAAATAGAACTTTTTCTTAAGAAAGGAGAGTGCACTAGAGATGAGAAGGTTTTAATGATGGGAACAATTTTATACTCAAGAAGAGTTGCTACACTGTTAGCACAGGTTTTTGTTGTGCTTTTTGCAACGCAGCCCGTTAATAACTTGCCATGCCAGTTTCAAAAGAAAAGGGGGATCTTTATGGAAGAATATGATGTGAGTGTGAGCATTCATCAAGATATTAACCTTTTCTATGAACTTGCAGGAAA
>NW_008587994.1:2722-20457 GCF_000691845.1 Merops nubicus
AGAGTGAAGCTCACACAATGTGTATGAATTAGAGACTACCATGGAGTGCCAAGGCAGCAGGATCTTTTTGACTCTTTGTGTAACAGAAAGAAGTCACCTCAGAGGACACCCAGCCTGAAATTCATGTTCTCAAGGAACCTCTGCCCCAAAATCTGAACATGTGGAAACATCCAAAGAGAGAGGGGCTAGAGCCATCATTTTGGGGCAACCATAGCTTTCAAACTGATGTTTTATTGAGGATGGCAGGCCTCTTCTTCTAGTCTTTTTCTGAATACTTGATTGAGCAGAATATTTTAGATGTACATCTGTCCTACTTTTTTATGAAAAAAAAAAAAATCCACTTCACAATGGAGGTGGTGATTTAAAAAAAAAAAGAAATTACATGCTTAATATTAATGATAAGCATTGATAAATTCAGTCAGCTCCTGTACAACGGACATAATGCTCTTGGCATCCCTGCAAGAAACACAGCGGAACAATTATGAGTCATCGAATGTATTTGTCAGAGGATTTTGTATAGTAAAAAAAGCCTGTTCATGTTAGCATAGTGCTGAAAGACAAGGAGTGAATTATAGCTTGGGAAGTGATGGGGTAGATATAAAATCCAAGGGTCCAGAGGCCAACTGACTATATAGGCTCAGCTGGAGACAGAAAATACATGTTATGTATTTTTTCAATGGATTCTTCCATTTATCCTGTTAAGAAGTAGTGACTCCCTAAATCAAATGTGAGTTAGGCTAGAATTTTAATCATACTGGAAACATTGCCACTGCAATTGGTATTTGAAACTCTCCTAACTGATTGTTATGCTATTTGTTATACTGTGAATGCAGAAAACCAGCAACACAGAAAAAGGAGCTGTGAATAACAGGACAGGCACAGCAACACATATGCAGCTACTTGAAAAGTGTATTGCTCCTGACGAAGTGGTAAATATGTTTCCTTCCTTCACAGATGCTGCTGCTGAGGAGGCTCCTGGGCCTGTTCAGATAACCTAGAGAGTTTACAGCAATGTTCTCATAAGCTTTAGATCTCCTTTGTAATGTTTTCATTGCTCAAAGAGCACTCTGAGAGGTGCCTCCAGGGGTAGAGGCAGATAAGAACCCGTCTGCTTGTCTGTTTGCATTCTAACAGTAATGACCAGGACTAATTTAGAAAAATGACATAATTTTTATAGTACAGTAGAAAGCTTTAATTATTCTCTGTGCATCTTTGAGGAAAAGAAACGTATCTGCTACCGGAGATTTTAATTTTTTTACAATGAAGACATGCGATAGGCAAATAGCGTAGTTTTATACTCATCGTCAGGGTGTGATTTTAAGAGTTAATGAAGACTTACAAACCTGTTGGGTTGAGGTTGAACTTCAGATAGAAAGGAACTGTTACTCTTGTCATTTAACTCCATTTGTAGGCTTGCAGATTATCAGGAAGCTTTGATCAATGTTATACTAGAAGTTTTAGTGGGCACATGTTTATGTTCTGTCTCATAGAGAAAAAATAATTTTTATAATAAAGCGTCTCTGACTCCAAGTTTATAATTTTTAAAAGATTTGTTGTAAGATGAAAAGAAATAACTTCAATAAAAGAGTGAGAGACTAATGATTGCATGCTCATAAAGACTAAGATTCAGCTTTCTGCAAAGACTTGCACAAGGTCCTTGATCTAAGTCCTTGACATAAAGCTTTGATAGGACTTAGGGCCTTCTGCAGTGAAAAAAGAATATAACGAAAATTTATAAAACATCCAGTTTGATACAGGAATATTTTCTTCTTGCAATAATTTGCAGATTTTTTTTTCCCAAGTACAGAAAGGTCAAGTAACTTTGTGAATTGCCTTCATTTTATATCCAAACTAAACACTGGAATTTCATGTGCACTGGAGTTTCTCATGCTGGAAAGTCAGGAAAGAAAAATCAAAATGGGAAGAATTATGGTAATTCCAGATACTTTTATCCCAGCAGCTGTCTTCCCTCAGTTGGGTCAGCTGTAAAACTGGGATATTTTTCAGACTCTCTCCAAGCTATCCAAAAGTTCCTTGCAATAGAATTTCTTATTTAAAGTGTGTTTTTCTTCATGAGCAATAATTAAAACACCTCTGTGGACCTCTGTGACATCTTGTGGAAGCTCCAAGTAGAATTTTGTTTTCAGAGAGTTTCATGCACTGTCTTTCTTTGTAATAACATTATTTCATTATAATCACAGAATAGGTTTCCTGTGATAGGTGCTTTCTTCCTTTTCTCCCATGAAGGAGTAGGGCTGGCAGAGAAAGAACATGAAGGGCTTTGCTGAACTCTGTCATGTTATGAGCTTAATACAGTGCTGTTCTTACAGTTGTATTATTTGATGTGCATGAAAGTAGTATATAAATCAAGATCAATAAATATCTACAAAAGTTTTTTTTTAATGCTCCCAAACTGTATCACTTTAAGTTCATCTGAGGAGGAATTTTTATCTCTGGTAACTAGCTTGGCAATATAGTTGTTCAGTTTCTCAAAGCTATACAACCACAAGAATGGTTTAAATAAAGACCTTAGCAACATGAACGAACTCTAAAAAACATAAACTGGATTTCATTCTAGCCCACAATTGTGACTGTCAGCTGACTTTGGTGGGGTTTTTCCTGATTTAAGATGGCACACTGTTAGATGAATTCTCATTCCACAGATACTCACCCACTGTCAGTGGGATTAATCTCATCTAACTTTGGTTGTCAAAAAATTATGTTACTCCTCTAACCTTTATATTTAGGCTCCTTCTAGAGACCATGGGTAGAGAGAAGTACCTCCAGAGGGCACTTCATCTTAGATAATCTTAGAGATATGCTTTAGCATAGGATAAATCTTTTCTCCAAGTGCATCCAAGAAGACTAGTAAACTGGATACTTTGGGCTGCCTAAATACCCTAACTACATTAAATTACTTCCATGTGATGTCTCTGTTAGACATGCTGCAAACATTTTGTCAGCACCAATTTTCAGACTTGTAGGTAGCCTACAAGCTAGAGGTTCATGCTCCTGCGACAGTGATGTTAGAAGGCAACATATGCCTCAAATAGCCACCCCAGTTCAATGTGGTGTCTTGGCTTAAACCCATAATACAAGTGAGGGTGTGTTAACTTGTGAGGCTGTAACCTGAGATAGTGAGGGTCAGGCAGACAGTCTGCTGTTCCTGTTTCTCGAAGGTAACCTCTGGCAGAAGTGTGGGGCAGAAGACAGGTAAGTGTCCTTACCTGCCGAAGCTAAATTTGCAAAAGCTGTTGCTGCTTCTGCCCAAGGCATGATTTAAATTATTATGGCAAATCTTAAAGGCACAAAGTTCTGCATTTGCCAAACATTTCTTTTATGCACTGAAAAATCAACTCCTAAATAAAACTTAGAAAAAATGATGACATCTAATCTTGCACCTTCTCCAAATCATTGGAACTGTTGTAATTGTAAAAACAGTAGCAATACTGAAAAGGTGCTGATTGTAAGGATTTTAAAACCATTCCCTATATCACAGTTTAAATGACAAAGTGGTTTTGATCTGGAAGGGAAGAGACAAATTCTGCTTCTAAAGAACTGCTGAAGAAAAACAAGAGCATAGGATGGGATAGAGCCCTATGGGTCAGCAAGCCCAGCTCCCTCAGGGCAGGCAGCTATGTGGTCATTAGGAACCAGGGCTGTTTCAGCTCTAATGTCATGGCATGGAGTCAAACCTATTCCACAGGCTGAAACAGCCAGGGTGATCCTGTCTAAGATTTACGTTGCCCATGGAGACTAACTATGGGAAAATGCAATTAGCTGAAAAATCAGTGTAGTGAGTAGTGCAACTGTACTGTTCCCTACTATAGATATGCCATTTACACATATTAAGCTGAAGATACATAAAGGTATGCTATTAGCCAGGCATTCACAAATGCATGATACATACATTAAAAAAATTATCCATAGCTATATCCAGTGTTCACTAGTAAAATTTCCTGCAGATTTGAATACAAAAAGAGCAGTTCTTTGTGTTGTATAAAAGGGATTCCTATGGCATTTCTTAGTTTGACCTTCATTATTCAACAGTTTCAATTTAAGATGGCTGAAAATATGCAAATATATGGAAAAGGTAACTTTAGGCTTATAGTTAAATAATTTCAAAAGCCTAATAACACATTTGCTTATAATATGGCTTCCCTTGTTATACAAATTTATCTGTTTTGATTTCCCTGGTTAGATATACCGATATGTTTAGAGAAATACATGTTTCTGCTAGGCCTTTAATTAACATTACAGTGATATTATTTTTTTTTTTTTTATAAGAAAACCTACACTTTGATTTAGTGTTTTATAAAAACTCATTAAAGAGTTTGAAAATCTCTGGGCTAATTTCTTCAATATTAAAATATTTTATTAGTCTTTGTACCTTGCCTGGTTATTTATACCTATGCAAATGTACAATGAATTGAACATGTTGCTATGGTGTAAATGGCATAATAATGATCATTAGTTTGTAAAATATATGATTGTTATTATTTTTTCTAATCCAGTGAATCTGATCTGCCATTTCCAAGCATCTTGTAGCACCTTCCACCCATGCAAGCTATGTAAGAGTGCCACCAAACCTGAACTCTTCCACTGGGACGGAGGTTGGATGTAACCAGACACAGTTAGTGTGTGGCTGAGCTGACAATAAGCTGGGGAACGCTATATCCAGATGAGGAGAGCTGGACCACTTTCAGAAGAGGGCTGGATGAAAAACTTATTAAATAGGTCCTAAATCATTGCTGTCTTCAGCCTTATGTATAAGAATAAGCTGACCAGAATTTCAGCTCCTTTGTGAACCTGTATGAACTCTGGAACTCTTTCATAGCCTTTCACTGGAGTGATTGGATGGCATGGCGGTCACATCAGCCAAAATTCATGAGTGTTGTCTTAACACTGTACTTTCATGTGTAGATTTAACTGCCTTCACAGGATGGGAACACGTCATGAAGTCTGATTCCAGTTTTGCTTTTCTTTATAATAGTATAAATTCACATACTTTGATGTACTCCTTGTTTAAAATAGTGTCTGGGAAGACCCTGCCTTTAATTCTACATGCACAAAATAAAATTTAAATAAAGCCCAAAATTTGTGGCTGGTAATATTCTCAAAGGTAAACCAAACTCCAGTATAACTAGATATAAAAGTTAGTTATCAGGGTAGTAAGGTATTTCAACAACTTTTAATGCTAAGAATATAATTATCAGACTAACTGAGGTATTTTTCAGTACTTAAAGTTTCCGAATTTTTGGCTCAAATGACCAAATATGGACAAACAAGGCACTTCAAACCAGACACCAGTAGGTAGAATACTGAGCCTTCCAGTGCAAACACTTTACCTCAATGCAATACACTGGGAAGAGAGGTCAATAATACCTAACTCCTTTTTCAAAGAAATAATACATACAAATATACTGTGCAATACTACTATAGTAGCAGATGTGATGTTATCAGGGTTTGACAACATTTTCACATAAATTATTGTGTAAGCACAGTTAATCATTATGTAGAGGTGGTTAGCCACCTGTTTAATTCAGTTTCAAGCTGATTTACACAGCTTTTAAGGCAAACAACACCCCCCTCCAAAATTACAGTTTTGCTTGTGCGTCAACTAATGTGGACAATTTTATTTCCCTTCACTTCCCATTGCCCTGCAAAGACACAGAGAAAGTAGCAGCTTCTGTCATCCTTTACAACCTTGTTTTAGCCGATAAATTGTAGGGAGCACTGTAACACAGGTAGTAACAGATGGTACCAGCCCCTCCAAAATGAATTTTTACCTGCTATATGAACAGTGGTGATTTCATCACTTTTATTTCACCACTGTGCTTCTAACTCTACATTTCCGTTTGTAGAGAATTTAATGAAATGAAAAACATAAAAACAACAAAAGGAGAGTCAAAACACATTTCTCTGGTCCCTTACCAAATCTCAAAAACATGCTGAAATAGGGAAGGTATAAGTGCAACATTTTAAATGTTGCAAAAACTTCTGGTATTGAAAGCTGTATTTCCTGTATCAACGCACAACAGAAGCTGTGTCTTTCCTTCAGAGCTGGATATTGCACTCCTGATGTAGACTAAGATAAAAAGGCACTCAACAGTTGATATAATGCATCTATGAATGAAAAAAAAAAAAAAAAAAAAAAACACCCAACATTTTCTATTCATTTCTACAGGACTGACCCACACATGGAAGGTGATGGCTTAGATCCTTGGGGAATGGCGCTACCCCGTACAGAGCTGTGGCCATTTCACAGAATCACAGAATGTCAGGGGTTGGAAGGGACCTCCAGAGATCATAGAGTCCAACCCCCCTGCCAGAGCAGGACCATCTAGTCTAGGGCAGGTCACACAGGAACACATCCAGACAGGTCTTAAAAGTCTCCAAAGTAGGAGACTCCACATCCTCCCTGGGGAGCCTGTTCCAGTGCTCTGGAACCCTTACAGTAAAGAAGTTCTTCCTCGCGTTGAGGTTGAACTTCCTGTGCTCCAGCTTGTGTCCATTACCCCGTGTCCTGTCACGGGGCATAAGTGAGAAGAGGTTACCTTTTCCTTCCTGACATCCAGCCTGCATATATTTATACACATTAATTACATCCCCCCATAGTCTTCTCTTCTCCAGACTAAAAAGCCCCAGGGCTCTCAGCCTCTCCTCATACGGCAAGCATTCCAGTCCCCCAGTCATCCTCATAGCCCTTCGCTGGACTTTATCGAGTAGATCTCTGTCCTTCTTGAAATGGGGAGCCCAGAACTGGACACAATACTCCAGGTGAGGTCTCACCAGGGCAGAGTAGAGGGGGAGCAGGACCTCCCTTGTTCTGCTGCATACACTTTTCTTAATACAGCCCAGGATACCGTTTGCAACATAATGCTACTCAGACTTAAGCTTTACCTCTCTGCCCATCATCCAACCTACCTGTATGGCTGTGAGCTGGCAGAGAAGGCAAGCATGTTTCACAACAGGGGAAGGATTTGGAAGGGGAGTATGATAGGGTGCTGTACAGAATTACATGAATTACAGAAGTTTTATTATTCCTCATTTTGGTTATGGAGTAGGAATAGAGACGGCATGATCAGGGAAATACAACCAATGTCTGGAAAGCAGCTGGGCTTATCTGAAAGGCTTTTGCTGCTGGGAAGTGGGGAATGAGTGGTGGTGACAAGTACATTTGTCTTCAGTTTGCTTGTCTAATTTACTGGAGAGTCCCTAAGGGTTAAGTCTGCCTGACAGTTTCAGAGTTCATCCAGAATGTTTTCAACTTGGTGCACCTGAGAGCGGATATTGGACATCACCTAGATTTTTGTGGTTACTTCCCAAGAAAATGAAACTAGTATCAATTAATTTGCATGGGATTGAACACAGGTGGAATTTACTTATGCATTTTGGTTTTTTTGAAGTGAGAAGTCCAAAACGGATTTTTCCTACTTAGAACTGAATGGAAGCACTGTAGGTTAGTGTATATGTAACATAGGTGGCCTGTTTTATTGCAAGCTGTTAGCCCTGTTGAGAGGGTGCAAGATTCATTTGATTGTACCTGACTATCATCTTAATGTGTTATTTACCTTACTGCTTCTCCATCACTGCTCCCTGTCCAAATATTAGCAGGTCTGTTTACGCAATTATAAATAAAGGACCACACAAAACATTCATGGCAGTGGTCACTTAATGAGGGGACTTATTTAATTGAAATCATGAATCTGACTAAGTTCCTACTCTGATGTGATCTGACAAAAATGATCATAGGATAAAAATTACTGCTTGCTGATCCCCACCTATCTTACATCTCAACTTGCTGCAAGATTGAGGCAAACTGCGCCAATTTACTGCTCCCAACTGCCTGATAATGGACACTTTGCTGTGCACTCTCCCTTCATTACAGCACAGGTCAGGGCTGTTAACAGGGGCTCTTGCCACTTTTGACAGATAGTCACTACCAAGATGAATGGCACCAGCCACATGACCACTTAGTACTATGCTTTTCCTTTCTAGCACCTTTAAAGCACTTATATTTTTAAAAAACTCACTTTATCCTTTAACTCTTTATTAACTAGAAGAATCAATAGGAACCTGCTGAAACTGACCTCATGTAATTCTTCTAAACTTAATTGGGTGCATCTCTATAAATGTATTTTGGCCAGTAATGAGAGATTGGTTTAGGCATTTATTTTAAATTCCTTCAGGACTTTCAGAATATTTACTCAGATCTTATGTATGTAGCTTAGTGCTAGGTTTTAGGATAATTAAAATCATAAAGACTACATGGGCTGAATTAGAACACTAATTATCAATTTACTTTTTTTTTTTTTTTGCTTTCCAATGAAAACATTTGGGCTTGAATTTATGGCTTCTTGAAATATAGAGTATTTCTATCTTCCAAATTTCCTCTGTTTGCTTTTTGGCATAGTTAGCCTAAATATTAACAATTTTCTCCTTAGCAAATTTTTGGTTTACTAACAGACTCGGGAAAGAATACCTTAAGCATACGAATGCCAAGCACTTAATAATGAAGTTGCTTAGGTGCATTTGGTCAGCTAAGCCAAAGTGTTTCTGAGACAGTGCTAGACACAGTTTGAGCATGTGGTTTTAGCTCACACACCCCATTACATGACAGTTCAGTACATAGCTTCAAAACCAGAAGTGATTAGACATAAAAACTTATTTAACAATACATTTCTATTGTCTGTTTTTTTTGCTAATGCCAGTTGTTATTGAAGTCTCTCAGAATTCCTATGTACAGAAATAGAAAATTAGGGGTTTTTTGTCTCAACCAGGATGCTACGCTCTTGGCATGCAGCAGAACAGTGCTAGAAGCTGACTGAAATGTGATCAGCCAAACCAGAATCTTGGTGCTAGAGATCCTACATAGTCTGAAAGTCTTCCCAGCTGTACTCACTTAGTGAAGGGACTTTCTGGAACCAAAAGCATCAGCTGAACCATAAGCATACTAGGGGCAATTGGTGTGCCAGAAACATCAAGGTAATTTTTAAGAGCCAAGTATGAAAGTTTTGGTGAAATTGATATTTCACAGACAGCTACCGCAGAAATTCTTTGGACAGCTTTGAGTTACTGCACTTAGGTGCACTGCTTTAAGCAGTAGAATGGAAGAAACTGCACTGAATCTGCACACACATGTTGATGAGCCTTTGAGTGTAGTTCAGAAGCACTCAGTTCTCCTGTTTCTTTGGAAGACCTCTGGAAAACAGGCAGGTCTGCTAGAGATGACCAATGCATTCTCCAGTCTGACAAAGATCTCCTTTCCTTTTGTGACACCTGGTTACCTCTTCTTCTTTGTTCAGCCTATGTATGTATCTCTTTCCTATTTCAGCTGTATGTTGTGCTTCCTCACATACAACTAACAGGGGAGAGACCCCAGAAGAGCATGCCACGGGGCATATGCAGGCAAAGAGACTCCTGTTCTGTCTCTTATCTTGTTTTCATTTTGCCTTTCTGATTTTATTTTTTTTTATATTAACACACAGATGTGTGATGCTTCTTGACTCTGTAGGTTACTACAGTGTCATTACCCAGTTGTCAGAGACCATTGCTCTAAAGATAGAGCTGTATCCATGGCAACGTGTATTTCAACATGTATATTTTCAAACATATACAAGGGCAATCCCTTCATAGGATAGTTGTGCTTAACACGATCATGTGGCCTCTGACATGTAAGCTGTGACTGCCAGAATCTTGCTGCTGGTGCTCCGTGCTACGTTTGCAGTGGATGGCCACCTGCAGTCACCATTTTGCTCAGTAAGGCAGTCACCATGTGTCATGGAGAGGCTTCACTCCTGTTCCTTCCTGTTTTGTTGTTTTCCTTGATCTGAAACAAATGTTTCTCAGATGGAAAGCACATGCCTGCTCTCTGTGCATGGAAGAAAACCCATAACAATTATCATGGCTTCGATTAACAGCAACAGTGACCTGGAGGTCAGGCATTTCCCCAATGTTAATGACTGCACAGGTTAAGGGCCCCCTGCTCAACGTCAGGTCCTCAACTCTTCCAGCTGGTCATTAATGGGCAGAAATGTCTGCTTTCAGGGTCATTATTGTTTAATTAATGCAGACTATAAAACAGTTTTCACATAGTTTCACTCTATAAAATCACTGGCAATTGAATAGTATCTCTAAACTGAAAGCATGGAAAAGTTATTTTATATTATTTATTAACTTTCCTGTTTAATATGAATACATAATCAATGATACAGGACAAATTTAAATTTAACAGAAATAATTACACTGAACTTGCAGGCTTTTAGGGTTACAAGAAACTGTCACTCACTTTACATGCAATTAATGTTTTTCTCTCTGTGTTATTCTTGAACATTTCACCACGCTTTCTTCTTGACAAACAGTCAAATTATGTGGTTACAACTGCTATTAGATTTACATTGCATTGTCTAATTCACTTTGCCTCATGAAATTAGATGAATTATTAAACACATAATCTGTTATTCCCTATTAAAATTAATTGATTTTCATGTCAGTTTAAAACTAATGAATTGTCTAGGGATATTCTCATAAACCTCATCACACAGCAGAAAAATTATTTTATTATTTCTCATAATTTCTGATAATGATCCTTAGAATATGATACCTCTATGCTTTCGCACAGTAGCAAAAAAATAATTATTCCAGCACAGGCTTTTCAACTCTTTTAACAGAATGCTTTCTGCTGTTCTGTGTCAGAAAAAAGATATATGCAAAAGTTATATATGACCTGAAAACCAGAACAACTACATGTATGCAAAGTTACTTTAGACTAACATAAACACAACAAAGACCACAGGCTAGTCCAAGATTACAAATTTTGTGAAGATACTTTGCTGACATTTTAAAAAAAAAAAAAATCAAAGTGACCACACTGGTTAAACTGCTTTCTGTCTTCTTGCTGGTAAAATGAGCAGTGAGGTAATCTCTTCAAATTAAAGCTATACCTTGTCAGATTAAAAAACAAATGGTGTGTTATGTTAAAGTGGAGAAAACTATGAGCAATAGCTTCTGAGAGACACTTTTAATAGGTTATTCCTCAGAGTATTAATATTTCAGGGAGTTGCCCAGCTGTGTATGAATTTTACATTTACTTTTATTAATTAATCCTTTTATTTGGTTGTCCTCCCTTCATCTCTCCTCTCTACTCAATTTCTTTTCCAGAATGGTTACTTTAATTTCGCTGACTCCAGCTGCATCCTTTGGTATATTTGACATTGTTATATTCCCACAGATGTCTATAAAACCCCATTTAGCTCTTTTGTCTGTAAGCAGCTTCAGTGCTTCATGCCACAATTCACCAACTCACTTTTAATACTCCTGATTGCAGTGCTCATCTAAACCAGTGGCACTGGCATCAAACATTTTTCTCCAGAGTGTAGCATTGACATAATAGCTTCCCAGGGTTTTGAGAAAGCTGCTAATTTCACCTTTCAGCCAAGATAAAGCACTTGCAAAACTGAAGCAGTCCAACAGTGTTCCACAACATTAAAGTTCCTAGGATTTCAGTTGAATAGAATTTATCTTTATTTATTTATTTCTAGAGCTCATTCCTGTTTTATGCATATGATTGCTATTTACCAGGAAACAAACATTATAAATCACATTTTAAAATCTTGAAAGGTTATGTGTTCCCTGACTTCCTTCTAACTCTGACTTCTAATGCATTCTTTGACTTTTCTTTCTTTCAACTCTCAGAGAAACAATTTCAAACAAGACCAATTATGCTTCCTTCAAACATGTCTCTGTGTTTCACTTCAATCCAAAAAAATGCGATGGCACAATGAAAATTAAAAATGGTTGAAGGATCAAAATAGTATTTTACTATTGTTTTCATAGTTTTATTGTGCATAAGCCTACAAATATGTCTAAATAATATTTATAGTATAATTTTAGGCGGTTAGCAAAGCTTATTGAATTTTACTCTGAATTAGCATGTTGAATTTCTAGGAATTTCAAGGAAGAGTTACAACCCTTTTAGAAATGTTTGGCTGAATACATAAAAAGTAGTGCAATGGCAGCATGAAAATGCCTGTAGTTAATTCTTGTACTGAAATGTAAACCAAGGTTCTGTTTATAGGGCTTTTTTCAACTGCTAAAAAGGTACATTGGATTAAGGGGATAGTTGTTCCTCCCAAAGCCTGTGTGTCTGATTTGCTCTCTGGTTTGGATTTTACAGATATTCTGTAGAACTACTATTACCGCAGGATCCAGGTACTTTCTGCATAAACTGCATCATTGTATGAATGACACTGAGGGACTTCATGGAGTCCCTGTGAGTCCTCTGCAAATATCATTATCACACAGTTCTGCTAATGGCAAAGCCTGAATAAGACAACTCATTTTTTTTGTTTTGATTTTCACCTTCACTCCCCATTTCAGTTGTGGAGATAAGTCTCCACAGTCTCATTTTCCCCAAAAATTACTCTGTAACTTGTCAATATTCTGTTTTGTAGTGTTGCAAAAGTGCTTCATTTGTTCTTCTCTCAGCTGTACTGTCCTGGATAAGCACAGCTGGAGGCTGAAATGCTAAACGTCATAAACAATAGGACCAAGGACCTGACATGATATTTTGTCCAGAGAAGAAACAGCTTGCCATACTCTCTACTTTCTGTTTTCCCCAATATCAGCTACATCTTGCTGATGCCCTTCCTACTTCTTCACACAGATCCTCACTCCTCATAAGCAATGGGTCACTTTACCAGGCTCCTGTAAGGTGTAACTGGCAAATCGCTTTCAGTGAGGTCTGTCGTCTCTCTGTACAACTGTGTGAGGTCTCCTGTGTTTTCTGGAGCAGAACAGGGACAAGATTCATCCCGATGGGAGGGGTTCCTGTGGAACTTTCAGGTCTTTTTCAGACACCATGCCTTTCCTCCCCAGTTAGGCGTGGTGAAACAGATACGGCGTGTCAGCTACTGTGGTGGTCTTGAAGCCAGAAGCCAGCAGCAGTTTGCAAGCAAAATGTGTTAGCAAGGCCCAAATAACTCACCTGGTACTGTTAGTGAAAATTAAGATTCTGCCTACCTGGTGGCATTCCAGTGGCAGCAAAGACCCAGGGAAATACATCTCTGTGAAAGATACAATTAAAAACATGTGTTACTACAATCTTATAGTTATCAAGAACACCACAAAAAGCTAACTTCATATTGACAATTTTCTTCTTTATTTTTCTTTATTAATGCATAGCTTTTTAAAATTTATAATCAAAAAGGTTCATTGTGATTTTTTATTATTTACTCAGCAAGTGCCTAATAAATTCAAGATGATATTTACTAGATGATTACTATTATTATTTATTATTTGTGTTGCCTTAACTCTTAGTACAAAGATTTTCTGAACTGTAAACAAGAAAGGAATTCTGCTTTTAATTTTAACAGTTCCATCACTTCGGTTTGTACAGTCTCTGCTTTCATTGTAGTCAGAAATAAAGAAAAGCCATAACTGTATCTTGAATTCATCCATTTATTCCAATATTCAGTATGAGTTTAGTGAAGATGGTGTAAACCATAAAAGGTTGTTGTTTATGAATGAGAGAATACAAAATTAAATGAAAAATTTTTAAAACCAGGATAGAGGTATTCAAAGACAGTTTCATGTTTGGGGCCATTTTTTCTTCTATGGGAGCTGTATAAAAAGTTTTAGGCGTATTTGGGGTCCAAAACTCTAAGCCAAAATAAGTCATTGTGATAGTTTCAGTCACTGCTGAGGTGATTCCTACAAGAATGCCAATCTATAACGTTCCTGTGAGATTTTTCTATCAAATTCTTGAAGTGAAAATTTAATCTGTTCTTTTAGACTACAAGCAAATTCTTTGCTTTATTAGCATGAAGCCAAATATCAATACTTCTTGGTGTACATGCTGTAACCAGTTTATCAGGAAGAGATACCATGGTGGCAAATAAAGTTTTATGTCAAGCAACTTGGAATGAAAATTCTCTAGCAGTGAATATTCAAGTGCTAAACAAAGAGAAGCAGGTTGAATGTTGGCTTTGGTGCCAGTAATAATATATAGAGGAAAACAAATATAAAACTTTCAAATCTTACAAACATAAAAAAATATGTCCTTCACTATCACACCCGGTTGCCAGAAAAAAACAACCAAACAGAAGAAAAATCTCCACGCACACCTAGATGCATAAGCTTGCAAAGAGAACAAAGGCTGCTATAAATATTCCAAGAAGCCAATAAAAAAACTAGGAGTGGTTAGTTCTCCTGTGTAATGGGTTGCCATAAAAGCTTTTATTGTTAAGGGAGTTACTTTACTAAGAGCTGTATGAAGAAAACTGAATGAATGTGAAAAATTGCATGCAATAACCTGAACTGAAAGATGATTATCAACCTCTGAGTTCTATGCTTTTGAGTGGGTGCTGCTGTTAGAAGATTGCCGTTGTGGTTAAAGAAAAGCTTGTTTTGTACTGCTATCCCTCCTCCAGGTGTACAGAGAGTCACTGTGCTCTTCTTCGGTGCCTTTGTCCATATTAAATGCCATTTTTTTTAAATTGAAGGGCCTGATCCTGCAGTTTTGCTTTCAGGAGGCACTTCTCCTGTTTCTGGAACATTTCCATTGAAGTAATTTTTGGGGGGATTTAAGGGTCTTGTGAGCCGATCCTGGAAGGAGAAGCAATCAAGACTTGCTGTGACAGCTATGCTGCACTGAACCAAGGAGAGTGTTAGTCTGCAGGCCAGAGTTTGTAGGCGGAGCTTGACCCAAAACCACAGAACTCATTCCCTCGCGTAACTCGGCTGACTGCTGAATCCAGCAACACACATGTTGGCAAAAAACAAAACCCCCAAAAGCTGTTTCTTTACAGCTGCAAAGGAAGTAAGTAAAAGACGTGGTTATTTCTATACTTCACTATATGGGAGTTGCTTTCAGTGCTGTGCTAATTAGGACCTTATCAGTGGCTAAATGAATAGGCAGGTATCATACGCATTCCATGCCACTTCAAAGGGAGCTCCAAACTCTGAACATTTACAACATCAGGCTTTTAGATATTGCCACTTTACAGAAAATCTTTCGGCCTTTGATTCTCCGGCTAGGTTTTGTTGCTTTTTTTTTTTTTCTTTCTAGCACTTAACAAACACAACAAGAGTAGAGACTGGCTGCAAATCATAAACCTAGTAGGTACCTCTGCTTAAAGTTTTCCACAGAAAATTCTGAAACACCGTGCTTGGAACCTCTCTTTCACAGTTTCATGTGCCTTCATGATTCTTTAGCATTCTTGTTGACATTCTCAGAGACCAAATTAAAAAGGAAAGCAATAATATCATCATCCTTACTACTTCTCTTTCTGTTCTGCTTCGAAGGGATAAGGTAGTTTGAGAGAAAAATTGAAAGGAAGATATTGTTCCACCTTGTGCAAAATCATCACTGTGCAAACTGAAAGCATAAAAGTTTAATATGCTTTCATAAATAAGAACCAGATTGTCTTAGATTTGATGAAATTTGCTTTTCTTTTTATACAAATCTCCAAGAACTGGTACATTGTGTTAATATGATTTTAAGTAACAGTGATGGTTATAACTTTAATTTATCCTAATAAAAATACTGTTCAGAAGCTCTGAAGCACTACTCTTTTTCGACATTTCCAGACCACATAGAAATTTCAGCTAATTCTCCATACCAGATGCTATTCTTTATACAAATAAATTTTGCCCTGCATTGGCCACTAGGCTAATCTCCTCAAAGGTTAACAAATCAGTGCTGCCACCAGTGTACCTTGAACACAAAAGAGGAAGTGCTGTGCCCCAGCAGGAGCCTATTTCAGTGATGTGAGGCTCTTCTGAAGTGTCTAACTAGAAATCATCTCTCCCCAAGAAGGAAGCATCTCTTGGACTGCATAAATGCCCCTTGGGGAGAGAGAAGGCTGTTTTCAGACCACTTGATTCCCTAGTTATAGTTTCTGCTAAGCAGACATAAATTGTTTAAACCTCAGACTTCCTGATAAAAAAAATTTCCACGCAAACCACACTTCTCTTTACTTGTAGCTGCTTTTTGGAGGAGTTTCAGTGGCTATAATCACATACTCCAGACTATTTGAATACCTTTAAATAGGAGCAGCAGGACTGGCCTTTCATCATTTTTAGATAGTGTATGCGATTTGTACATGGGAGATTAAGCCTACTGTCTGCTCTGCGTTTTGCCTATAAATCTCACCGGACCTCACTGGGACAACAGGCTGCACGTGTCAGGTTGAAATGCGCCAGTTTTGCTTCTTAGCTTCGGGAAGCTCTCTGAGTCCACATGTCCAAGAAGGAATAGCAGGTCCCTGAGAAGGAACATCTGGTCGGGTGTGTTAGACCCAGCTAAATTTGCCACTTTTACTTGGTGCATCCCTGATGGAGGCCACCTTTGACGGGGAAGTCAATCACATTTGCCTCCTTCATCTCTGGGCATGCAAACACTGGTATAACCACTGGTATAACCACTAGGCTGGGAACTGAATCCTAGGGGGTTTTAAGGCCAGGCTGGATGAGGCTCTGGGCAGCCTGATCTAGTGGGAGGTGTCCCTGCTCATGGCAGAGGGGTTGGAACTGGGTGATCCTTGTGGTCCCTTCCAGCCCTGACAGATTCTGATCTGTTTTAGCAGAGGACTTTAGAGCCCTAATGGCTCAATGGTTTGACTTGATGATCTTAAAGGTCTCTTCCAACCAAAAGGATTCTATGATTCTATGTGTGTTCTCAGCAAAACGTGGCTGGTAGTGGCATGGCTGGAGGCTAAAACTGCTCCCAGGGACATGAGGTGGAGGGCATGGGTTGACATGGCACTTGATCTCATCTTACCTCTGCAGATTCAACACACGCTGCTTTCTCTTGCTTGCACAAAACACCTGTTACAAATCCCAACTAACCTTAGAAAACACATAACTTGTTTGCAGCATTTCCAGGTGAAGTTAAGTTCTGTTTCTCTCACTGTCATTTGTCTGGCTGAGATAACAAGTTGCTGAAGACCAGCTGCAAGAACCTGGGAGTGTTCCAGCCAGAGGAAGCCTTCTGAACATAGCACTGAGCTGGAAATAAAAGACTATTCCAAGTTTGCAGTTAGAGGAGCAGCTGTGTAGCAGTGGTTGCATAACTTCCTCGAGGAAAAATCTTAGCCTTTGAAACTTCCTTGAAGTGTACTTTGAAATTTAAAAGGTTTTCCTAACCCTAGCCCTGATGTCAAATCATGACTCTGCTAAAAGTAGTTGTGCAAATGGATCAGCCCATAGCACTACCAATGCTACCCATGTGCTTGGTAAGTCTCGGTATCTCCAAGCATGCGAGAACTACTTAATTTTGCTCCACACTGTTGTAAGGTATGACCTTATTCTCATCCTCCTACTCCTGAGCATTGACTTACTGCTTTTCAGTGAATTGCTTTAACTGCTTGTAAGGCAACAGTCTTAAGTAAAGAGGTGCCCTCTGGTCATTTTGCCAGGAAATTAAGAGTATTTTCGAAAAACGATGACTTAGAGAGCAGTTATGGATAAACAAAAGGAGTTACCTAAAAGGCTGTTGCTGCAGCATCATTCAGGTAAAAACTAGCATTGCAATTAATGAAAGTTTTGTTTGAGAAATCACTTGATGTTGGATCCGAGCAGTAAGAGATCTGGTCAGGAAAGCCAAGGCACAGTTTGAGTTGAATCTAGCTAGGGAGGTCAAAGGGAACATCAAGAATTTCTACAGGTATATTAATGGTAAAAAGAAGAGTAGGGAAGGTGTGGAACCCCTCAGGGGGCAAACAGGTGAAATG
>NW_008587995.1:0-4065 GCF_000691845.1 Merops nubicus
GATTACCTGTCCCGCCCCCAAGCATCAAACCACAACATTATGAAACAAGATTAAGCAGATGAATTTGAAGTATTTCCACCTTAACTGAGAAAAACATACTGAAGAGAACCATTTCTATTCATCCAGTGATTCTGATTCTGAAGATGATGAACCCAGGAGGTTCCATGTAGAAATAAAACCTGTCCAGTCAAATAATAGCTCTCAAAATACCATGCCTTCCTTGAATGAATTAAAAGTATTTATAGGGAATATTGCTCTTTCTCCAGCAATATCTCTAAGTAATTTTGTTCCTTGTGTTTTTAGTGAGTAGAGAAGAAAAGTGGAAAGGGATCTTTAGTGTTAACATATATTTTCTTGTTCCAAACTTATTTTACGTTCAAGTTCAATGATTTTGTGTGTGTACTAGGTCATGTTTGATACACTTTATTGCAGTGTAATGTTAATTAATTATCCATTCTCAGATTTTAACTTTACTTTGAGTCTTGGGAGCGCTCAGTCCTTGTCTTTATGCTGTTGCCACCACAAGACATTTGAAAACATATGGAGTTAGCTGAGCATGGCTTTTAATTTAGTTTACTAATTTGTATTCAATAATATATAAACTTTAAAAAAGATCATATAATGTGGATGCCTGTAACTTTTACAGTGCATCTTCATTGTATATATTCTGCCAAACCACTGAATGATCCTTTATACTGTGGGACGATATTACAGATAAATAGTATTAAAGTATGCTAGTACAGTATTCAGATCAGAATATAGATAGCTCTGATCTTAAGAAAAATATTATGTATATAAAAAATATTAATGGTGATGTTTTTCTCCTTTTTTCCCCCCATGTTTTAAAAGCAGAAACACAGTTCTGTAAGTACAGAATGGCTTTTTATTTTTTACTTTTTTAGTTTAAAACCAAGTAAGTGTAGTATGTCAGTACGTTATTGGGAAAACTTTAGAAATGTTTCTATGCTTACCTGTCAGGAATTACATGTGATGTAAAACCTGATTAATTTTACTGGCCCAGCTCGTCAAGGGACTTAGTTGAACTATTGCCTTTCATCAGCTCTGCAGTCTTCAATCCTGCCTTTTCTTACTGGTGTGGTAAGAATGTACTAGTTGCTCTATCCTGGCTCATGTTCCAGATTTCTGCAAGCTCCAGAATGTTCTGCCTGACATGGAAAGTAAAATATCACATGGAAAGTTGAGCAGAAATATGAACCTTGGAGCTATTAAGTATTTTATTTGACAGTTGGTAAAAATTTATTCTTATGTGTTGTTTTTTTTTTTCCTGTTTCAGGCACAAACAAATCAAAATTTATCCAGTAAGTGTGAATATTGAACTTTTAGTCTATTTATATTATTTTTTTAACATAGCATGAAAATATTTTTTTATTGTTGAAGAAAATAAACTTATTAAGTATTTGTATTTTAAATAGAAAAAAAAATTCTCCTGTCCGTTCTATCTTTATGATATTTGACTTTGAATGTACTGTGAATAGTTCAAAGGACAAAATTAAGTTACTCAGTCAAAATTTCAAAGTAGCTAGTAGAAGACACCCAAAGACGACTTCTTTTTCTGTATACTCAGTTGTTCCCTGTTCTGGGAAACAGATGAGGCTGGCTGTGACAGTGATGAGGAACAAGTCCAAGCAAGTCCAAGAGACAAAGGGGGGGGGGGGAAAGGGGGTGGAAATCCTAGGGAAATGACTCTTATGTAAGTTCTTAAAACCCTTACACCCACTCAAGTTGAGTATCATCAACAAAACAGCAAAGTATTCTCTCTGTTTTGTACTCAAAAAAAAGAAAAAAAGAAAAAATGGCCACAGAGATGGAGGACAGAGCATTAGTCTCTATCATTTAGGGTTCTTTTTTCAGTGAGAAACCAAGCCAGGTTTCCTGAAGAATAATACCGATGTATAATTTAAGGAGGAAATTTCAAGTGACCAATGCTTCCTCCTGAAATGCGTTGCTCTGTTTAGTCCTTTCTTTATAGAAGGTATTTCAGAACCATCCAAGTTTATATAATCAGAGATGATGCATTTTCTCTTCGACGTTTTAATAACTCATTGTATTTTTGAATTGTAACCATTAACATTTGTGATCTTTTTATAATGAAGATGAATGAATTTTTATTTTAGAGTGGTGATAATTGGTAGTGGTCTTTTGCTTAGGTGAAGAGTGAACAAAATCAAAGCTTTCTACTCCAGCTAATGAGTAAGTTCAACTTTTAAAATTATGTCAAGTGTAGTTTGGGGGGAATTTAGTCTTATTTTGATCTAAGAGTCTGAGTCTCATTGGAACTATCACTTGACTGCTATCTTAAGTCGAGCATCTATTGCATTGTAACAGATCAGTAGTAATTATGTAGGGTTTGAACTTGTTGCGGTTTGGGGTTAGGGCAGCCCCCAGATGGGTAACAGATGCGCTCTGTTAACCCCCTTCCCCCTTGCCCAAAGGGAAAAAAGGGAATAAGGGAGAGAGACTTATTGATTAGAAAAGAAAAGGAAAACAAGTTTAATACTAATAATAGCAATAATAGCAAAATGGAATATATACAAAACCAGTATCAAACTCAACACCCTCCCCCAATAGCAATACATCACCATCACCTCCAGCTGGGGAGCAGCTCTGGGGAAAAGTCCCAGGCTGGACTCGGTGGCAGATGGCAACTGGATACAGGAGCTGGATTCTGGAACTCGGTTCAGGAACACACAGCTTGGGATCAAAAGCAGGATGGATGAAGTCCTCCTCGGATGCTGGCGATTGCAGGAGCAGCAAAAGCAAGCAAGATGATGGAAGGGGTGACAGAAGGGCTTTCCCCTTGTGATAATTCAGCTTTTACTGGATATGAAGGATATGGGATGGAACACTGAACAGATCCAGCTCTGTTCTACCCCAAACCAGTACATTCCACCCCTTACTCCTTACCATTGACATCATATCTAAACCTAAGTTACAATTTCTTTCTATAGAAATTTCATTACGTTCACAATTGCAGATTTTCATCTATCATAGCAGTCTCTCAGGACAAGAAAGATGTTAGCGAGTCCATCATGCAGGTTGAAGATTCATCTCAGGAGGTTGCTGGATGCCACTGGCAGCTAGATCTTGTCATCATTACAATGTTATACTGAAAGACACTTATGGAATGCTGTTACTATTCTGCAATTAATATACAGCTTTAAAATGGAGTATTTTCACACAGACTTAAATTTTCCTGAGGTACACATTCTACTTCAACATTTCTCATCATCACCCACCAAGTATGTCCAGGTCCTTGAGTGAAAGAAATCTCACGGATGGGTTTGCCTTTGCCTGAACCAGGGAATACCCAGTTTTCACCAGCAAATTCTTTTCATACACCACAGGGACTTTATCCCCTTCTACTGTATGTAAAGGGTCTGACTGGGCAGGACCTGCTCAACTGATGGATCCTCTGGTGTTAAACTGATCAGGTGGTTTGTGCTAAATGCTTGTCCCAGTTTTTAAAGGTTCCACCCCCCCATTGCTTTCAGAGGAGTTTTTAGCAGCCCATTATATCATTAGATTTTCCCAGAGGCTGGTGCATGATAGGGGATATGATACACCCACTGGATACCATGTTACTTAGCACAATTGTCTATGACATTGTTTTTGAAATGAGTCCCATTGTCTGACTCAATTCTTTCTGCACTACCATGTTGCCACAGAATCTTCTTTTCCAGGCCCAGGATGGTGTTCCGAGTGGCGTGGGGTACTGGATAGGTTTCCAGCCCTCCAGTGGTTGTTTCCACCACTGTAAGCACATTGCGCTTACTCTGGTGAGTTTGGAGTGTGATGTAATCAGTCTGCCAGGTCTTCCCATGAATCCACATCCATTGGCATCTGGAGACACTCATCTTGCCATTTAATTCCTAAAAACTGGATCTCTCGGGTAAGTCCCTTGACCTTGCTTCTTTTGATGGCAAATCCAGCGTCTAAAATAATTTCAATTATTTTCTTACCTTTCTCAAAGGCTTCTTCTGCTGTCTTACTCCACACAATGATGTCATCAATGTATTGCAGGTGTTCTGGAGCTCCACATTCCTC
>NW_008587995.1:4383-5538 GCF_000691845.1 Merops nubicus
AGTGCTAGAATGTCTGGCACGGCAGCACTCATTGCTGGCATGACTTCATTCAGGCCATAATAGTCCACAGTCAGTCTCCATTCCCTATTGGGCTTTCACACTGGCCATATAGGACTGTTAAAGGGTGAGTGAGTTTTGCTAACAATCCTTTGACCCTCTAGATGATGAATCAATTTCCGGATAGGAGTTACAGAGTCTCTGTTAGTGCGATATTGTCGTTGATGCACCATTTTAGTAGCAACTGGCACCTTTTGATCTTCATCTTTCATCTGCCCCACAACAGCAGACACCTCTGAAAGTCCAGGCACAACAACCAGCTGTTCAATGTCCTCAGTCTCTACAGCTGCTACACCAAAGACCCATTGATACCCTTTTGGGTCCTTGTAATACCCTTTCCTGAGGAAGTCTATGCCAAGGATGCACAGGGCATCTGGACCAGTCACTATAGGGTGCTTTTCCCACATATTCCTGGTCAGGCTCCCTTCAGCCTCTACCACAGTCAGTTCTTGAGATCCTCCCGTCACTCCAATGATAGTGACGGCCTCTGTCCCTCTGTGATTCACAGAGTTTACATAGCTCACAGGATTTGTGTAGACATCATGCATGGCACTTTCATTTGGCCTACTCATGTTGAAACATACTTTTGTGGTTCAGATGTGCCAGGCCAACGAATCCACACAGACCAATAAACTCTGTTGTCCCGCTCCTCCACCTGGCTGGAGGCAGGGCCCCTCTAATTCCGAGGGAAGTAGCCATTATTCAAAAATGCGTTTGTGTTCTTTTCTGGATTCACTGGGTTTGCCTAGTTCACAGGATTTCTGTAGATGTCAGGCACTATCATTCGGCCTACACACGTGTGAATCTGAGGCTGATGTGCTTAGACCGGGTAACTGCTTGTAGTGGACTGGAGCAGGCTTCCTTTCTGGATACTTTTCCTCTCCTTTTTGTTTTACCTTTTGAATAGAGCACTCGTGATCATAGTGCAGAGGTAGTTTTCCATCCCATCTGCTTATTTGCTCTCCAAACTCTATGCAGGAGGGATGTCATTGAGACAGACACGACACAGAAGCCTGTGAGCAAGAAGACACTTTTATTGTTCTAGCAAGCCTTTTTATATCTTTTCTTAAACATATGTGTCTATATATGATTGGTTCC
>NW_008587995.1:5899-7130 GCF_000691845.1 Merops nubicus
CGCCTGTCTAGTTTTGCACAAGTTTTTCAAATGGTTTTTCAAATTATTTCTCCAGTACTAATACGTGGGCCGGTATGTGACCAGAAATACTGTCCTCATAGTGTTGTGCTCTGGTAGCCACTTGAGTCACAGTTGGTACCTCACCATCTCGTCCCCACACCATTGTTGACAGTGTGTGGGCATACATTGATGGTGCACTCTGCACAAACTTCCACAGCATGGGTCACTGGCATGGCATTGCATCAGGGTCCACGACTTGCCTGTCACCATAAATGACCTGCTGCACAGCTAACTCCCTCAGATAGTTAATTCCCTTTTCACTTTTTTCCATAGAGGTCCATTTGCTCGGGCAGCATTCAATATCATCCCTAAAGGGATACCTGGTCTTTACAGCTGACAGGAGTTGCCTCCATAGGCTGATGGTGTTGCTCTTTCTCACAAATGCTTGGTCAATGCCTCCATCTTTGGACAGGGATCCTAACTGCCTGGCTTCCCTACCGTCCAGGTAGATGCCCTTGGCCCCATCAAAGCAGTCAGGTGGTAAGTGGCTCACCTTCAGGATGGCTCAAGTCCTTTCTCACATTTCACATCTCCTTCATAGGCAAAGGTTTAGTGGTGGTGTCAGCATCTGATGAATCCCCATCAGATGGTTTTACTTTGGAAGGACCCACTCCACCATCATCCGACAACACTGGGCAATCTGGTTTTGTCAGGTGTTTCTCTCCCGTCGCAGAGGAGTTGGGCTTTACATCTAGTTCCAACTCCGATGCTGATTGTGCTTGAGAGGCACCCTCTCCCTGAGCTGTCTCTGGGTGTTATGTTTGTTGCTTTCTCCTCAGAGGGGCAACCTGTACTGGTGTGGTTTGAGGGCGAGTGCCCGCAGGGGTTGTTAGTGTATTTGCAGTACTTGTTGTTGGAACTGAGGCAGGAGAAGGATTTGGTGTTGGAGCTGGAGCAGCAGCTGCAGTGCTTGGTGTTGGAGCTGGGGCAGAAGCAGCAGGGCTCATGGGGGTGGCTGCCCAAAGTATACACCTGCACTGACCTCTAATCCAGCAGCACCACACCACCAACTGAAAAAAACAAACAGAACCATCAACAAATTCAGTGACAACAACACATAAAGCAACTTTTTTTTTATAACTGCCATAGTAATCATAATCATATTGAATATTTTCAAAATGACATGGAATCTCAGACTCTGGTGGAGTCGGATTAACAGAGTGCGGAGCAG
>NW_008587996.1:0-243 GCF_000691845.1 Merops nubicus
ACCTAACGGTCTCCTGCTGGTCTCCCAGCACTGGGGTTCCAGCCCTCAGAACATGCTAGGGGTCTCCTCTGGACCAGATCCAATGTGTCCATGTCCTTGTGTTTGGGGCTCTATCACTGCTGTGGGCTCTGACTAGAGTGTCATAGAGGGGCAGAATCCCCTCCCTCAACCTCTACTGTCTTTGGACCCCCTCCAGGGATGGGGACTCCACCACTGCCCTGGGCAGCCTGGCACAGCCCTGCA
>NW_008587996.1:337-3386 GCF_000691845.1 Merops nubicus
CCGACCCCCCCCTGGCTCCAGGCTCCTGTCAGGAGCTGTGCAGAGCCAGAAGGTCTCCCCTGAGCCTCCTTTGCTCCAGGCTCAGCACCCCCAGCACCCTCAGCTGCTCCTCCCCACACTTGGGCTCTAGACTCTTCCCCAGCAGCTTTGTTGCCCTTCTCTGGCCATGCTGCAGCCCCTCAAGGTCCTTCTTAGCCTGTGGTACCCCAAACTGACCCCAGTCCTCAAGCTGTGGAGTTTTGGCCCTGGTTTGTTGCTGGTGTGCAGACATCATCCTTCATCCTGGTGGGGTTCTGAATCCCTGCTCTGTGCTGTCCCTCAGGGATGGCCCCTCTGTGCCCAGGGGTGGTGTGACCATGGGGTTTAAGCACATTCCTCTGGTACCCAGTGAGGCTGACTGCTCTGGTGTTTCTTTTTCTCTCTGCAGGTCGATCTTTCGCACTTGTCCCCAGAAGAGAGGTGGAGGTGAGTGTGACGTGGCACTGGAGCCAGCTCCTGCTCCCCGCTGCACCTCCTAGTGGTGCAGACCAGGAGAGGACAGGGACAACCTGCCCTGTGTGGTGGTTGGGTTCCAGGGAGGTACCAAAGGTCTTCAATGGCAGTTGTAATATTTTTCATTTTAAACTCCATACTGAATGGTAGAATGGGTTGGGTTGGAAGGGATCTTAAAGATCGTCTTGTTCCAACCCCTCTGCCACGGGCAGGGACACCTCCCACAAGACCAGGCTGCTCAAAGTGACCACTCCCAGGGATGGACCATCCACAACTTCCCTGGGCAACCTGGGCCAGCGTTTCACCACCCCCACAGTAAAGAATTTCTTCATTCCACCTAATGGAAATCTCCCCTCTCCAGTTTGAAGCCATCACCCCTCATCCCATCACTGGAAGCCCTTTTAAAAAGTCCTCCCCCAGCTTTCTTCTAGGTCTCCTTTAAGTGTTGAAATTCCACCAGAAGGTCTCCCCAGCTGGAGCCTTCTCCTCTGCAGGCTGCCCAAGCCCAACTCTCTCCTGCTGGGCTCCCAGCAGAGGGGTTCCCCCCTCGGGTCATTGCTGGGGCTCCTCTGGCCCCGCTCCAGCAGGTCCCTGTCTCTGCTGTGCTGAGGACTCCAGAGCTGCCCCAGCACTGCAGGGGGGTCTCCCCAGAGCGGGGCAGAGGGGCAGGATCCCCTCCCTGCCCTGCTGCCCATGCTGCTGGGGGTGCAGCCCAGGCTGCTGGAGGCTCCTGGCCAGCTCCTCACCCCCAGCACCCTCAGGGCTGCTTTCTCCAGCCACTCACCCCGAGCATGGGCTGGGACCAGGGCTTACCCTGACCCAAGTTCAGGATCTTGCCCTTGGCCTGGTTGAACCTCCTGAGGTTCTCATGGAGTCATCTTTCAGGTCTGTACAGGTCTCCCTGGATGGGGGAGCATTGATGTTCTTCCTTTTCCCTTTGCCAAGCACATTTCAGCCAGACCCCGGCTGAGCAGCCCAGGAAGAATTGTCCTCTCTCTGTTATTTTATGGGGGATGAGTTTGAGTCAGACAATTTGGCGTATTAGTTGAGTTTGGATTTCCCTCCCTAACTTGAACTGTTTTGTCAGCTTAAGGCCAACATGTTCCAGGACTTCTTCCCCCCTTGGTTTTTGATCAATGAGCACAAGCTGGAAAACAAACCCAGAGCAGCAGTCTGGAAGTGGCTTGTTCCAGGCTGCCCATGGGGTTTCCCAGGAGGCACAGGAAATACAGACCTGGTTGTGATTTAGTAGCAATTTCAGATTTATTGATGGTGGGAGGTGCATCAAGAAGTTAACTGGTAGCAGCTCATAATCACACATTTAAAAGTATCAGGGTGGCTCGGTAGAAGTTCTAATCAAACTCGTGACTTGATTACAGATTTAATAGTGACAAGATTCAGACTGACAAGGTGTCCTAAATCATGGAACCAGAGATTCGGTTTGGGTAGGAAGAGGCTTCAGCACTGCCAGGTCCCCACTGACCCATGTCCCTCAGCACCACATCTCCACGGCTTGGAAACCCCTCCAGGGATGGGGACTCCACCACTGCCCTGGGCAGCCTGGCACAGCCCTGGACAACCCTCCAGGGCAACAAATTCTTCCTCAGGGAGAACCTCAACCTCCCCTGGGGAAACTTGAGGCTCTTTCCTCTTGTCCTGAGCACTCTGAAGCTTTATCTGGAGTCTGAACTTCTGTCCTTTCTTGTGGTCTAGAGAGCAACTGGCACCTTCCAGGCTGTCATTTCGTACCATCTGGGTTTGGCCCTTGTTTTGGGATGAGGTGAATGGTTGTGGAAGGACCTGTCCCTGGTGTTAGCTGTGGGGGAGTGTGGGCAGCTGGGCTGGGCCAGACTCGGAGCATTCATGTGGGATAGGCGGGAGGTTAGACAAGAGTTGAGTGGAGAGGAACCTTATTAATTTCAACCAGGGCAAGTGTAGGATCCTGCCCCGGGGAAGGAATGAACCAGTACAGGTGAGGGGTTGAGCTACTGGGAAGCAGAGTGGGCTTTGAGGGGCAGAGGGACAGCAGGGCAGGGGGAAACAATCTGCTGGGCTTGGTGGCTGTTGATGCCTCTAGACCATGTCCCCCCATCCCTCCCACCCTTGTCCTCGCTGTGTGAGGAAGAGAAATGTTCTGGGGGCTCTGAGACCTGGCTGAGGGTTTGGTATCGGGCATCAGCAGGATGCTCGAGGCATCCAGGAGGAACACTTTTTTTAATTGAGGAGCATCCCCAGGAGCTCTGGAGCCCACCAGGACGGGCTGGGGGTGCCCGGCAGCTCCTCAGCCGCCCCTTCGCTGTCGTTGCAGGGTGGAGCACGCGCGGATGCACGCCAAGCACCGCGGGCACGAGGCCATGCACGCCGAGATGGTCCTCATCCTCATCGCCACGCTGGTGGTGGCACAGCTCCTCCTGGTGCAGTGGAAGCAGAGGCACCCTCGCTCCTACAACGTAAGTGTCTCCACGTAGCCCCTCTGCCCCACTCTGGGGAGACCCCCCTGCAGTGCTGGGGCAGCTCTGGAGTCCTCAGCACAGCAGAGACAGGGACCTGCTGGAGC
>NW_008587996.1:3475-5390 GCF_000691845.1 Merops nubicus
GCAATGCCCCGAGGGGGGAACCCCTCTGCTGGGAGCCCAGCAGGAGAGAGTTGGGCTTGGGCAGCCTGCAGAGGAGAAGGCTCCAGCTGGGGAGACCTCCTTGGGGGCCTGCCAGAAAGCTGGGGAGGGACTTTTGAGCAGGGCCTGTTGAGACAGGACAAGGGGAGATGGTTTGAAACTGAAACAGAGAGATTGAGACTGGAGAGGGGAAAGAAATGTTTGAGGGTGTTGAACCCCTGGCCCAGGTTGTCCCGAGAGGTGGTTGCTGCCCCATCCCTGGAACCATTCCAGGGGAGGTTGGCCGGGGCTCTGAGCAACCTGCTCTAGTTGAAACTCATGAATGGTCTAGAGCCCAGGTGTGGTGAGGAGCAGCTGGGGGTGCTGAGCCTGGAGCAAAGGAGGCTCAGGGGAGACCTCCTGGCTCTCCACAGCTCCCTGACAGGCTGGAGCCAGGTGGGGGTCGGGCTCTTATCCCAAGCAACAAGGGACAGGACAAGACGAACCGGCCTCAAGTTGCCCCGAGGGAGGTTGAGGTTGGCCCTGAGGAACAATTTGTTGCCCTGGAGGGTTGTGCAGGTCTGTGCCAGGCTGCCCAGGGCAGTGGTGGAGTCCCCATCCCTGGAGGGGTTTCCAAGCTGTGGAGATGTGGTGCTGAGGGACATGGGTCAGTGAGGACCTGGCAGTGCTGGGGGATGGTTGGACTCAGCAGTGTCAAAGGTCTCTTCCAACCAGTGATTCTCTGATTCCATTCTATGTCCCTGCCCATGGCAGGTGGGTTGGAACTAGATGACCGTCAAGGCCACTTCCAACCCAAACCATTCCATGATTCTATAAAGCAGTGGAGGCTTCTTGCTGCCGGACCCCTGCTGGTTCCTGCAGCACTGCTGGGCTCTGCCACACCTGGCATGTCAGGGACGATCATTTCATCTGGACTAACCTCACCCCAACTCTTTCACCACCATCAATGTTTCCAGGCAATACCTGTAACTCCCTGACCTTCACCCTGAACCTGGTGGCCTGTTCCCCTCCAGCAGCACCTCAGGAGCCCAGCTCCATGGCCAAGGATCCCTTTTGAGAGCAGTTTGTAGCGCAGGGGCAAGCCTGAAACCTGCTGCTACTCCCATTTCCTCATCTTGTACCTTTCCAATGTGTCTGTGCCCACAGCGTTTGAGACCTGGGCAAGGAGAAGGTCTGAGCCTGTTCTCTGGGTGCCAGAGACCAAACCTCTCAGATGTCCTGGTTCTGCTAAGGGCACTTTGATACAGGCAGGAGAAGGTCCTGCAGGGTTTCTGGTGTCTCGTCCAGCTCCAAATGGCTTTTCTCTGTTCCTGCAGATGGTGACCCTCTTCCAGATGTGGGTGGTGCCTCTGTATTTCACCATCAAGCTGAACTGGTGGCGGTTCCTGGTGATCTGGGTGCTCTTCTCAGCAGTCACAGCTTTTGTCACCTTCAGGGCGACTCGAAAGCCTCTGGTGCAGACAACACCCAGGTTAGTATCCGTGGGCCTGGGGAAGATTCCTCAACCCTGGGGCAACCATTCCAAGGAGCTCTTTCCAGTTTTGCTGGTCTTCAGCCTGACACCCCAGGGTGTGCAACCCCTGCCCACGGCGGTTGGCATGAAGCATGAACCAGCTGCTGGCAGCCACACAAGTGGTTGGTGGAAAGGTGGAGACCACGAGGGCTGAAATCTTCTTGAGGGCATTCCCAGCTTGCTGACAGCCCTGGCAGGTCCCAAGATTTCTAGTTTGGGAATCAATACTGTGAGCAGCCTGTGGCAGTGATGGACCTGTAGGATGAGTCGGGATTGTAAAGCTCTGATGTCTGGGAGTATGGGGAGGTGAAGTGATTGAACAGGATGGAGGGATGGGCTGAGGCCAACGGGATGAGTTTCAACAAGGCCAAGGGCCAGGTCCTG
>NW_008587997.1:0-21311 GCF_000691845.1 Merops nubicus
CTCTCTGCGCCTGCCGGGCGGTGGGCGCCGCCTGCTGCCTCATCCGCTGCCTCCGGGGGCTGCCCTCGGCAGCTTCCTACGCTGCACATGCGCCCGGTGGAGGATAACAATCACCTCTCCCACCTCAGAACCCGTCCAGGCTCCGTAACCTTCACTGGGTGTAGTGGGCAGCAAGTAGATCCTTCCTGGGAACTGAAAGACCAATGTCTGAAGCTTGCCAGGAGCTCTGAAGCCTGGCTATTGCATGTTATATTGTTGAGGCATCCTGGCAGGGAAGTCATAATGTATGACTTAAAACTATATGTAAGAATGAAGCAGGAAATAAAACTAATCAGCCTAATGTTGTGGCTAAATGAGCTTTTATCAAAGACACGAGCAAACACACAGCTGTCAGTTTGGTTGCTGTTCACAGCCAGAGAAAATGGTATGCTTGCTGGGCGTGTTCAGGAACACCTGGCAATGGGAGGGATTCCTCTGTGACAAAGCTGAAAACTTCCCAAAAGGGATTTTTTTTCACATGCTAGTAAGTGTTTCCCCGGGCTATTGCTGGAGCATACACACTGCAAAGCACTGAAGGGAGTCCTGATAAACTGGAGCAAAGATGCTGAGCACAGGACTGAGGAGCAAGGGGACACAGTCAGTGGGAGGCCATCCAGGCCTGTGCATGAGGTGGGAGAGAGGAGGCTGCAAAACCAAAATGGGAATAGAAATCTAGTTTCCTGCACTGAATACCTGAGACAGTGCTCACAGAGTATAAAGGTAGATGTAGCCGATGTGTATTCTCTATATATTTGTAGTATGCTTATGCATGTGTGATATTATTACACACATTGCAGGGTGGGCATTACTAGGGGCATGAATTTGGGAAGGATCATAGGGCATGAGGCTGTAAATGAATTGTTCACATTCTCTTAAATGAATGGCTAGAAATCTTAAACCTATAAATCTAAATGGCTGAAATTTCCAACCGTATAAAATTTACCAGCAGTTGATACAACCACTTGAATATTACTTTTCTGTTGTTAAGAATTTATGTGAAATTGTTCTCTCTTCTCCCTTTGGCTCTTCATTGTGCTGGCTCAGTCAAATACCTGTTGAAGTGAAGCTCTCCCCGGGTGGCACAGCTGCTTTGCAGCACGGGCAGCGTGGAGCAGAACAAACGTAACTGACACAGGTAACAGTTGCAGAGTACCCATGACTTTAAAAGATCAATGGCTTGCACAGAAATTTGAAAGCACTCTTAAGAGTGGCCTAGTGATAGTTTTTCTGCCTACTCAAAATGCCAAAGCTTTTAAGTCTGTTATCCTTGGATCCTGTTAGTGTTAAATCTGTATTCCCAGTTTCATTTGCTTTGTGGGGAAGTTACCAGTATTAGTTCTGGCTCTGGGATACAGAATAAGAGAGAGAAGGAAGATGAAGAATTTCAAGTGACATGACTAAACCATGTGTTAGTAAAACAATTTAGCAGACAGAAATTTGTGGATGCTTAGTTTCATAATGCTTTCTCTTTGCAAATCTCTGTCACACTAAGAAATTATAGAAACTCATGGAAGATTTTATTCATGGAAGTCACTATTCAAATTCATGGAAGAATATGTCCTAGGATTTATTTTTCTTCTTTCATAATCAATAGTAAAGAAACTATCTGCTCTGGGAAACCTGAGACTTATTGAGTAGGTTTTTATACCAATATCAAAGGTGTTTTTATTTGTAAGAGCATTTGTGATACTGTAAACCTGGGTTCACTTGGAACATTCAAAGTTGCATCAGAAGCTCTAAGCCAGATAACTAAGATGCTGTCAATTAGCTGCTCAGAAGCAGCTGTTGTCTGTGAACAGACAGTTTCTAAATCAGAAGAGATTTTCATTGTTCAACAAAATTAACAACTGAAATACATTTTCTTCATGATGTCTGAGTTATGACTCATCAGATCTACATCTTTATAAAAGTATTTTGGTCAAGTCAAGCAATATTTATGCCTTAGTATAACAGATGTGTTCATTGGCATGCTCTGACTGCAGGCGTGATGTGATTCTTCTTTGCTCAGCTTTCTCCATTGTGGATGATGCTATTTATCCTCATACTAAACATTCAAGTTGGCTTTGTATCATTGAGTGAGATGTTTTGATATTTTCTTCTGAGTTGTGAGTAACAATGAGATAATTCAGGAAGAGCAAAATCCAGGGTGTTGCTCTGTAAACAGGATGTGCTTGGAAATGCAAAATGAAGTCTGCCCACAGTTTCTTTATTCTGCCTCTGTGTGCAAAGTCCTGCATATTGTTCTTGCACAACTGCTTCCCTGTTCACTGCTTGTACTGAGCAGCAGTTACAGTGATTCTTCAGTGTTTTGCTCAGTTGGAAAGGAGTTCTTGCCCTATTCACATTACAGCTGTACAGAGAAATGAAGCAGGTATTGTCTTTAATAAATTATTGTTGATTTTAATTGTCTGTCTGATGACAGGCAAATTCAATGGGCACAGATGTTTACACTGGTCTCAGCAGAACCTGTTCAGAATTGGTTCATAGCATAAATCTGTAATCCATGGGAAAAGAGAGCAACTGTTTTATGAAGACTGAATGCATATTGAATTTATGCATAGTATGCAATTATAACACGTAATTTTAACAATGTAAAAAGAAACCTCAATGTTACAGTTCTAAATTCCATGTTGGAAGTGTTTTGTCCTTGAAAAGCTTGCCAGGGGCTGTCTCCCACAGATACTAAGTAATAACTAGCTTTAAAGAAGGTTTAGCACATGTGGTGTTTCATTGAATGGGGCCTAATCCTGACTATGGCTTTCAGGTTCCAACGAAGTGCAAATGCTAAATAAGATGGGAAGTAAATGAGAAATCTCCTGTGGTAACATCAAAATCGTTGTAGTAAGATGAATAAAGCTGGTGACTGTTGAAAAATGCGTTTCATTGTAAGTTGACATAACTTTTTAATCGTGCTCCTAAAAAGTTTGTTGTAACAAATTACTTACTCAGAAGCAGCTGTTGTCTGTGAACAGACAGTTTCTAACTGCTAGTTATGGTATTGTTTTCAGGACTGACTTGTGGCTTTTACAACTCTAGGCAACGTGAAACCTTCTGAGAGGTTTTGCTGAACCTGCGTGCTCCCGTTCTCTCTTCCATTCCCATAGATAACTGCTCGGTGGCTGACGTGCATTCTGCAGCTTACCTGAAGAGGGACCCCACAACTTGTTCGTTCACCTCTGTCAGGTGGCGTTAGAGATGAAATCCTGCTGTAGAACAAGTGCCCCTGAAATGGGGGCCTCCGAGGTCGATGCACCCATCACCCATGCAGATGTGTGCTCCCGTGGAGGGCTGAGCAGTGCTTTGCCAGCTGCTGCTCTTTCAAGGTCAGTAGGGAAGCTGAGGGTACCTACTGCTTGCCCTGGGGTCTCCCTTCTGCGAATCTCTGAAGGCCTCAGAAAAGCTCGTGCTGATAGCTCCACCTTGGATTCATCAGTGTCAGTTTTGTGATTTGCTGCTGACAACAATCCAGCTGTAATTTCCCATTGTCATTTAAAGAGCAGTGGGCTAATGCTGCTGCCATTGTACTGGCATGGAAATTAGTTATTTCTGATGATCAAAACCATCTGTAAGGCAACTAAGCTGAGATACGATCACTGTTCATCACCCTGCTCTGCTTTTAGGTTGTCCAGGTGTCCAGTTTGGTGGGGCAAACACCCATCTTCTATATTTTCTAGTCTGTGAGACAGCTCCAATCAGCCACTTTGTGGGATCACTGTAGGAACGCACTCAAGAAAGCAAATGTCAGGGTTACAAGAAGCTGTATGATCCTGGATAAGGTGCTGCCCTCAAACATGCCTTTACAGTTGTTTGAGCTTACCTATCACTTTTATGGCATTTTCTGAGGTTTTCACTATGTCCTTTGAGTAGCAACTGTCTCTCCACTACCTTCTCAGGTCACAAAAATGTCCAGTTTCCAGTGTGTAGTCCCAGCAAGTGCTGCTGGATGAAGCACTCTTGCTACTCTTATACGGGACGCTGGAGGGACTAGGTCGTGGAAAAGCCAGCTGAAAGATCCACCTTCTTTCAAAGCAAAAAATTCTCCCTCTGGTAAAATTGTGAAAAATAATGGATCAAAAAACCAAATCCACCACTAGCATAACCAGGTGCAACTACAGCAGAATGAGTAGAGGCTGGTGAGGAGTTTAATTCTGTGTATTTGTGCACACAGAGCATATACTTTAACAGGGAACACATACATAATAGAGCAGGATTTATGGTTATAATATGCTGATGCAAAGGTTACAGGATCAGTGTGCACAGTCTTCAATCATGTAAGTCATTGGCTTTTTTTCTCACTTTTAGCTTTTATAATTCTGCATTGGTGTTAAATGCAGAGTACATCACATGAATTCTGTCATTACTTTTCATATTTCAAAATCTGGCAGAAATCTTATCTGGAAAATGAGATCAAAGGTAAAATTCAAATTATTTGCATCTGTACAGTCTTCAGAACAGCTGCACTTAGTAAAGAGCCAAACTTATCCCCATATGTTTACATTTTAATCTTATATATGTATAAACATTTACTTTCTATAGTGTAAGAGATTATTGCTGCGTTTCAACCAAAAATTATCATAATACTGCAAAAATGATTGACACTAGAGTTTTAGCCCTTGCTTACGAAAAGGTTTTGCAGCTTAAGTCAAAGTTCAAAAGCTAATTTGATCTAAATCCTTGGTTTTGGATTTGTATAAACAGAAGCAAACAAACTTTTTCCTTAAATCAGTTTTTTCTTTGCATCTAAGAAGATTCTTCTTTCAAGGAAGCCTTTAGAAAACTTTCATCCAAATTCTCGTTCTGATAGTAGGTACAAGTTTTACCTGAGACTATTACAGTGGAATCAAATTAAATTCAGTGTCTAGTGATTATTTTTCCCTTCTTTTTGTGGCTTTCCAATGATTTCCCATGTGTTTAATTGCTAAATCTTCAGCAAACCAAATCCATATGCTTTTACATTCCCTAAGATACTTACTCTGCCTCAAGCAATAAGGGACAGCTAAGCAGAAATGGTTATGCATAGCCAATATGCCATCCTTAACCACACAGCACAAATCTGCCTCTGGAAGGAGAATGTATCTATCTCATTTCACCCTCAAACTTTAAGTTTCTTGTGTTTGTCCTTCCTGAGTTGTTTCCCTACTCTTACTAGCCAGCTCCCTTTTATTATAAATTATGATTGCTCAGCTATCCCCCCTCACTGTGGAGAAGGTGCACCTAAGCCAGGCTCTTTGATGGTCTGTAATTAGCAGTGACTCAATCCTTCCATTTTTCAGAGGGATTCATGGCCACATCTCTTCTGCCTACCCATAGCTCCTCAACCAGGTTACACAATCAGCACCTGTCAAAGGCTGGCCACTAGGCAAGAAGCCTAACCCTTGACTAGTCAGAATGGAGCTTGCCCACATAATATCTGTTACAAGTCTCTTGGCCTTTTGATGCTAACAAGTATTTGGGTTGTAACCCAGAAGTGTAAGCTGCAGTGTGTTTCTGTGAACCAGTTAAGTAGCAGACCCCATAAAGTCATCCTGTTAAGATGGCAATTGCAGAGTTGGTTAGAGACGAACATTTGCAGTCTCAGGATATGCATTTAGCAGGCTGTGCTCTCTGCACATGCTGTAATAACTAGGTAGGATGCTGAAGAGCTGTGAGGCATTGTGAGGAAGAGCGCAACACCGTAGGAACTGAAGATGCTGTTCGCCTGCTCTCCAGCAGTCTCTGGAATGTCCAGCAGTCAAGGGGTTATTTGGGTTACTGGTCATGGATACCCACCCTGGTTTGTCTCATCATCAAGTTCTTGGCAGGCACACAGGTGCCTCTGGCATGGTTTGTATGTGCTTAGCAAGGAATGGGCCTCTCTTCTGTGCCTGAGCTGGTGTCATGAGACAGCTCCTGAGCTGGCAGTGGGATAGGAGGCCCTGTCTCTCCTTCAAGCTGAAAGCGAGCAGCTCCTTTGTGCATGAGCTCATCTGCCCCAGCAGAGCCTGCTGGCTGATTTTTAAAGAAAAATCGGACTGTGTTGTACAGTGGCACAGACAATAAAGTACGTCCTTCACACTGGAAACTATGAAGAAGGCACCTAATACACACATTCAAACTTTTATTCGATTGCTGTTAGCACAGGTGTACTTATATCACAGGTGTACTTTATGGTGTATTTCCATACATGTGTGCTACCTGATCATGACCTAAATTGACTCTTCCACCTTCCACATAATAGATGAAGTTGAAATGACTTAAGTACAAAGTCAAGTCATGTTACTGGAACAGTATGTGTTGTTATTAACATGTTATCTCATTTGCATAATGAAATCAGATGGCTTTAGAATGTGTTATCTTTTTTATTTTAGATGTAATTGTCATTGTGTCTTTCATTATTAACTGAAAATGTTACAAGAATAACGTGTATGAACTTTTGGAATGATTGATTTAAAACTAAAAGCCAGAGCAAATTAAGTGCCTTGTACTGATGTGGTCTGGCACCAGGGAGGGGAAATAATGGTTTTAAGACTAATTTTTTTTAGCCTTAAGCTTATTTCTAAATCTGATGTCAAAGTAAGACCAAAAGCTTAAGCTGTAAGATAGACATACCTTAAGTACGACTAGCAGAAGTTCCATGCATACAGACAGTTAAGTCATCTTGAAAACAACATAGAAAGCAGCAAAGTTTTGTCTAAACTTACCTTAGTGGTGCAGCTGGGCAAAAGTTGGACTTAGTCTGAAAATGTGTATGTTCAAAAATTGACTTTTTAAGTCGAAATCAATGAACATTCAGCTCTTTATGTAAACATGGTAATGAAAGAATTAGGTAGCTGACAATGTATATCTATTTATATTCAATCTTCAGGTGAGGTGTATTTGTATTTTTGCACTTGTAACTCCTGTGGTCTGCTTTATGGTGTTACCTCTTGAGTGTAATGCCTTTTAGAAAAATCTAAATGGGCTGCAGCAGGTCTGTGCTGGTCCACCTGTAAGTTACTCATAAATTAGAGACAAAATTGTCCTGACTTTTTCTGAAACATTTTCTTAAAGGCACCGAAGGAATAAAAATCTACTGACTCTAGAAGAGCTAGAGAAAAATCTTTTCTTACTCAGGCTTTTGGTGGCACAGTGTCTCGAGCAAGACTGGCTTAAATGAACTGCAAAGTTAATGGTGGAGTTTCTTACAATACTGTGAAAACTGCTTTGAGTAACCCTGGGAAACAAGGACTTGCCAGGGCATGGTTGTAATCAGATTGAGAGGACATGAGAGGAACACAGCAACAAAAACCTCCTGACAAAAATTCCTTGTAGAAGTCCAGTGAATTGTCTGTAGTTGGTTTTGTGGTATGTATATCTTGGATTGCTAAGGGCCTGCCATAACATGGTAACTAAATAGGCTTAAAAATGTAGAGTAAAATAGGATGTGTGAAGTGTTGAGCAGAAGAATGCCTGCAGGAGTGCCAAACGAGGTGGAGTGTCAGATCCAGCCCCTGCAGAGAGAGCAGCAGAGGACAAAGCCTCCATAGTCACTCACTCTTAGAAGGCTGAACAGTGCTATTAATAAGTTGATATTAATTAGCACTTATTTACTGTTTTCCTCAGAATAAATTGATGGCCTGTAAGGAAATCCTTGTAACAGTTTAGCACTTGATTTGCCTGTAGCAGCCTACCTATCTGCTTTCCTCTCCTGTGGAAGTCACAATTCAAAGGAATTGCTTGCCTATCCCTAGAGTAGCCTTATGGGCTGAAGAAAGCAATACAAATTCAATCAAGAGAATTATTTAAAATTTGCTTATACAAAAAAAGGTGTTACCAAGCAATTCAACCTAAAATGTCCAAGTATACCTTGTTTTTAATGAAGAAGGGTTTAGCTTTCATAAGAATTATTGAGAGCTCAGATGAGTTATTATAATTCCATTTTCAAGAGCAGGTAGGTTTTGAAGCTAGAATGAAAGTTTTAAACAGGTATTACTGTTATGAAGATAAAGAAATTATCTACAGTATCAGAAGTAACTTCCACACATGATTTCTATAAAATTTTGAAAAGGTGTACAAATATTTTGACTTGCAGATCTTGCTGAACAAAAAATCCAGCTCTGTGACTTTGAAGATCAGACAGTGATCCAAAACACAGATTGTGGCATTAAAGAGGAACACTTAAGATCTTGGACAACCCCTGAGATCTAGGAGATACTAAACCTAGAATGAACTTCATTGACAAACGAGCAATCCCTTGCTGAATAGTCAGTTCTGCATTTGTTGTACTCATATCGAGTAACAACAGGACTAGGGGGAATGGGGCAAAGCTGGAAGTGGGCAGATTCAGGCTGGACATGAGGAAGAAGTTCTTCCCCATGAGAGTGGTGAGACCCTGGAATGGGTTGCCCAGGGAGGTGGTTGAGGCTCCATCCCTGGGGGTCTTTAAGGCCAGGCTGGAGGAGGCTCTGGGCAGCCTGATCTAGTGGGAGGTGTCCCTGCTCATGGCAGAGGGGTTGGAACTGGGGGATCCTTGTGGTCCCTTCCAACCCTGACAGATTCTGATCTGTTTTAGCAGAGGACTTTAGAGCCCTAACGGCTCAATGGTTGGACTTGATGATCTTGAAGGTCTTTTCCAACCTAAAGGATTCTATGATTCTATGATTGTAGCTAGGGAGAGTCTAAACCTGCTGAGGTAAAGCTGCTCTGGCACATTGTGCTGCTCCATCTGTTGTGTTCTCGGGCTGGTGTGGCTCTAGGAGGAGTGCAATAGACGTTGCGTAGCGTTTGCTGTCAGCTTCTATTTCCCTTGCTTTGATAGGTGGTGTCAGGTACTTCTTACATGCTTCACTGCTTAAAATTGCATAGGATCACAGATTTGTCTTTTCCTTCATGCAAATACTGGGCTGCCGCTTGAAAAGTTTTAGGATGCAGCCTCTGCTAAGGGAGGAAAGCTTTCTGTGTGCGTTGAGCAGTAGTCAGGAGAGGTTAAGGAAGGAAGGACTTGTAGCAACCTGCTGAGAATTTGAAGCTTGCGCAGAAAAACTCAGAAGCTTCTGAGGCGAGAAGGGAGCAGACCCAGCCAAACATCAGAGATGCTAAAGAGAAAAACTTCCTAAGGGCTACAGGAAAAAATAAATCTGTGGTTTGTTGTGAGCCAGAACTGATTAAACCTCCACCTGGAAATATGAGCCTGTCCTGCAAAAAAACCCCTAAAGCTCTGTTCCAGCCAGGTCCCCATCACACCTGGCATAAGGTGTAGCTCTTGCTTCCCTGGGCCAGTTACATAGTGGAGAGTAAACGCCTGCACTGAATGGGTGAAGCCAATTATTTTTTATCTCATTTGGACTGAAAACTCAATTTGGAGCTGATAAATCTTTGTCAGTGAAAGTTTTTTAATAAAATTGCAAACTTTTCTAGAAGGTCAGGCCTCAGTGGAAAAGTGCTTAGATAAATTGGTGCATTTGCAAAGAAAGATCTTTAAAGGGAAGTTCTCATTCAGCTGTGCTTCTGTTCCATATAGTGTAGAACAGTTTTTTAAGATAAGCATTTTTCTATTCCAGGCTGGTGAAATTAATAGTCCTTTGACTGCTGTACCTTAAGGTTTGTTCTGTTTTTACAGGTAACCATTTTAAAAGCTTGAAATCCATTGAATATAGAAGGAACAGCTGCTACAGCAAATGTACCCCTTGATGTAAGCAGCATAAAACACGAGGAGGTCTAGAAACTGAAGTTACTTTACTTTCAGGTGTAGCAGACCCAGTAGGAAAACCCCAAACACGTGTCATTAACAACCTGTTCAGTGAAAAACAGGCCATAAAGAGAATGTTTTTGAAAAAGTTCAGGCATACGTTTTTCAATAAATTAGAAGGAGACATTGAACGGTGCATTTGCTTCAGGTGGAGGAGAGAAAGAAAATTAATAGCAAAGGTCTGGTCTAGAACTGGAACTTAATCCCCTCAGATTTGTTTTCCCACTCAGCTGGGTTTGAAAGCCACTAGTCACAGTGTGTGAGATGCAGTGTTTGGAACAATCCCGTTCTCCACAGAAAATTCATTAAGACAATTAAGTCCAAACAATGGGCAGGAACAATTGGGACACAAACTGCCTATCTTTAATATTCATTTCTCTGAACTGGAGCTTTACTTTTAAATCTAATAGCTTTTGCAATAAAGGCTAACTGAAATTTTGTTTGCTCTCGGGTGGCCTCAGAAGATATTGCACATCTGAACTTCACTTCTGTTACACAGAGGAAAAACATAAAACCTTCCCCCTCTGCCTTCACTTATAAACTACAACAGCTCCTAAACAGTCTTCTTTTCACCTTCAGTGGGAATCTTAGATGGAAGAAATGTCTATTTTCATGTCTTATGGAAGCAGTTACACAGAACCTGAGAGGGTTGTTCCATTCTATTTTAAAATGAGAAATTCCATTATTTTGGTGCACTTCTGACAGTTCTAACATACAGACATCTAAGCACATACACGTGTGTATATATAAAGTAATTTTTAGTGCATTTTATAAAATATACTGGAAGCAAAAACAAGGGGAGGGAAGAAATGGATGGCAATAACAGCTTAAAGGGACCTAGCTTGTCACTTTGGTCTCTTTTTTTCCTTTGAAATACTGTCTTCTGCAACCTGGATGCGGGTGGTGCATCACCATCAAAATTTTCCTTTATGATGCCTCAGTGTTTCTCCCTTGGTGTGAACTGGGTAGTATTAATCATTCAACTAGTACTGTCTCTGTTTAGCATGTATTAAAAAATTTTAAATGGACTGGATGCCTTCAGTACTGTTGACTGATGCTCCCATCTGAAGTATTTAAGTGGGGTCCAGGGAAGATTCCTTCCCCACCTTGGCCTGCAATAAGCTTGTGGTGTTGTGGAACCTGGCCAGGTGAGAGATGGACAAGAGTACAGCTGGTTTAAATGAAATTGAGCAGAATCAAGTAATTTCTGCAGGAGAGGTGCAGGTGACCATCGTCCCAATACTTCTACATTTGTTAAAAACAAAACAAAAATCCCTGCAAAAAGACAAAGTAATTGTTTTATTACAGAATTATAAGAAAACAACGGTTCTGTCATTCTCACAGAATTATAAGGAAAGAGGAAAAAACTTAATGAGAGTCATGACAGGGTTGCTGTGGAAGCAAGAGGAACCATGAAAAAGATCTTTGAGGAGATAGGTCAAAAAACTTAGGTCAAAAATTGGATGACTGAGTAGATAACCAAAGAAACCTCAGGGGAGGAGTTTTATCTTCATTTTCTGTTGAAAAATGCAAGAATTAATAAAGTATATGCTGTATTAAATGCATATGCTTTCTGTATGATTTCATACCAAGGAAGCAAAATTAATTAACAGAATAATTCTGTAATTGGGGAAAAAAGAACAAAATGAAGTTGCGGTTGCAAGAACGTGCTGGGCTGAGGCAAACGTTCTGGTTTTTTACTGCTCACAGCGTGTGCTCTCTAAAGAGATATTGATTTGCATGGTCAAGTACACCAGCAAATGCACGAGGAGCAGCTCATGAAAAAACACTCTCTGTGCCAGTAAATCTGCTCGCTGCAGTTTGTTGGATGGGATGTCTAGCAGCAGACAATGGCGTTGTGGCTCCCAAAGATGAGATGCTGTCTAGCGGAGCTGTGCCTTAGCGAAGCTGAAATCTGTATCAGGATTTTCATCAGGATATATCATGTGCTCATTTTTTTTATACCCTGGTTGATGTGCTGTAGCAAGAACACCAGTAAGAATGGTAGAAGAAAAAAAAAAATGAGGCTATTCATAATGCTGCTGTTCAAGCAGTGCCATCTGAGAGCTGCAAGCACGAGTGCTAGCGTGGCAGGATTTATGAGCTGTTGCACGCTCTGTTATTGTTTTGTGCCTTTTTTTGCAGAGCACAGTTGGCCATAAATTGGCTCAAAGCATCCAAAGCTTATTGCTGAATCTGCTGTCAACTTTTAATTTTGGACTTTGGCTGTGTTGTATTTTCCAGCATTTTCAAAGGCTTGTTGGAGGTGTTAGGGATTTAATAGAATGTCCTGTGGGAAGACGAGTCACAGTAAAAGGGAGTATGGTGGCATAAAGGAAGGAGACCACTTCTTTTACCCACAGACCACCTTTGTTGTTTAATTGTACTGCTACCGTGTGTGTGGGCAGAGAAGCCTGACATATTATTAACATGTTTTTAGGTGTCCTGGATTGCAGAAAACCCTGGCAGATGCAAGGTAGTCTGTATGGCTCTTCAAAGGAGTGAAACTCTTGTTACAGCTCCCAGGGGCGTATTCCTAACAAACTGAGAACAAATGATGGCTCCAGGCAGTCAGGTAGCTTTCCTCAAATCCAGTGGGCAAAATACAGGTGAAATTGGGAAGGATTTCGCTTTATTTCACAATATTTCACTACCTATTTCATAACCAGGAAGAACCGAGTTTAGAAGGAAGTGTTAAATGGCATTCAGAGTTTTGAGGTAGACTTTTCTAGGCACTTGTCTGCGTGCAGAATCCTCTACCAGCAGTCCTTTGCACAAGGCTCTGTTGCAGAACAGACGTCGTTTTGGTAATGAGATGAGGCTTATTATGAGACTGAAATTAATTTCTTTGTTAAATTTATCTGTGTAGAGCAGTTATAAAATTGCTTACAGCAATCAAGATTCTGGTAGCTTGCCAGCTTTTTAACAGATAAGCAGTTTTGAAATAATTATTTTCCAATAGTGTCATTGAAGTTGAGAAGATTTTTATTCCTCCTACTCTTTCAGCTTTCTTTTTAATTAGAGGAGGGGGGAGCACATTTCTAGAAATGTGTAATGGACAAGCTGTGAATACCAAGTGTGAATTTTGTACTTGTTTCTCCTTTCAAGTGTTCCTTTGAGACACCACAACACTTCAGCACCACAACTTCTGTACTGTTCTGTTCTATTTTTAGTCATATTTAAGGTGTGTTGTAACCTGTATCTATAGCGCTATTAAGGAAATCTGTCCATGTGTTATATAAAAATACTTACATCTTTGTATTTGTCTGGGAAGGACCATCTATGTTCTAAAGTTATGTAAAAATCTAAATTTGCATTTCACACCTCTCATCAAGGTGGTTGTACCTAAATACAAACATACCGTGGAAAGAGAAGGGAGTGGAAGGAGCAAATTTCCCTCATCTAGGAGTTATCCTGTGTTTTTAAACCAACATCCTACCCCAGTTGCTGTGTGGGACGTGGGGCCACTAGGAGATGCTGAAAGGGCTTCTGGCCTGCTTCTGTTAGAGTGGCCATAGGTGCTGGTAGGGAGGCAGAGGATTTGGTCTCCAAGTCCAGAAAGTGTCATACAGTGTCTCCCTGCAGGTGAGATATGGTGCAGACTGAGGAGAGAGGGAGGGAGAGAAGAGATGCTTTCAGAGGTGAAGGCTTCAGTGTTCCTCCAGTGGAGAAAGCTGTTCCCTGAAGATGGGCAGAGCATGGCTGTGTGTGTGGCAGGAGGGGAGCAGAGCTCTCTGCTGCTGCTGGCTGTGCACAGTACTGTTCTCTGTGGGGAAAGAAGGGCTGTGAAAAAAAAAAGACTGAGTAGGTCATCTAAGCCAGTGTATGTCAGAATATCTGGAGTACCTTTTGGCCAAGCCAGCAGGAGATGTGATTGGATTGCAAATTACTTGTTTAGAATTATGAGAGTGTAGTCATTGCAATTGAAAACATGGCTCAAATCTGCAGGCTATTATTTCCATAGGCCAGTTACACACCTTCTGTAATTTTTTACTTTTTTTCCCCTCTGTGTGAACAAAACAGGACTACTGATAAATTAGGAAAATCACATGGGTAACTTGTCGTATTCTAATCTTACTAACTTTCTAAAGTGTATATACTCAGAGTCATGACTAAGAGGTAATCCCTGTTTTTTTTTGTTTTTTTTTTTTGGGGTAACTTGTCATATTCTAATCTTACTAACTTTCTAAAATATATACTCAGAGTCATGAATTAGAGGTAATCCCTGGTTTGTTTGTTTTTGTTTTGTTTTTTTTTTTTTTTTTTTCCAGTTCCCCCTTGCATATATGCTATTCCAAAACCAACATATATTCCTTCTTGCAAGAGGAATTATCTGTACTACAGTGATCCTGGCAGTTCCTAGTAGCTGTGTGCTCTGATGACAAACACATCTATCCCACTGGAGTGCCACTCTCCAGTCCCTCTGTTGCTAGTCTCAGCAGGTATGTATTACTGTGAAACAGCTGTAAAGAATAAACTTTACACTGACTCTAAAAGCATTTAATTTATAGAAATGCCTTTTTTTTTTTTTTTTCCAGGACGTGGTTGTGGCCTCCTTGATATGCCAAAGGATAAGAAAGAAGAGGGAGGAGATGCAGGCGGGAAATGAGAAGATAAGTGAACTGTTCAAAGAACAGCCACTGGCTTTGCCTTCTGCAGGGCTGCTCAGGTCTCAGGAGGGTTATCTCAGTGACAGCAAGGCTGCAGTGCTGGCACCTGGCAAGACACCTTTCTCCTGAAAGGGAGGTGTGAAATAAAAGTGATGCTGGGAAGGTGCAGAGCCTGAGAGGCAGGCAGAGGGTCATGAAGTGGCTTTGGGGGGAAACTAGTGGATGCTAGGGGCATTCGTGGGGGGTGTGCTCTTGTGGAGAATGTGCTCAGTAGGGCTTGGGGCTTCATGTTGGAAAACATGGCATGAAAAAGAGCAGTGCAGAAAACACAGCAGGCTCAGGTAGACCTGAACAGATAACTGCAGTGATGATACCACAGTTTCTGAGTACGTTAGGCTGTATAAATTGGCTGTTGAAAAACAGTTTTCCAGGCACGTGAGAGAGATTTTAAGGTAAAAAGTACAGCAGAGTAGGGCTACATTTAAAAAATCCTCTTGTCTCCAGCAGTGTTTATGAGGTAGTGATGTACAGCATGAGAGGAACTCCATATGGGTCACCCAGGGGGCTTGCTAGTGCCCCATGTCCCTGTGTGCACTCCTAGTTGCCTTGGCTTGGGAAGAGAGCAGGAGTGCTCCTGTATCTAGGAGGCTACATCTCTGGCTTGATCACTTGCTTAGTCAGAGCAATAAGAGCAAGCAGGAGTGCAGATGTTGGCAGTTAGGCTTTGGCCTGGCCATAAGACTTTCTCAGCTGTAAGAATAATCTCAGAAGAGCTAACTAAGGGAAATATTTTTTGCTTAATAAGTTACAGCGTCTCATCAGTCACATATCACACAACACACAATTTTATAAACTGTTGCACTTTGCCTGGATATAAATGGATTGTAACTGATAACCCATAAAAAATTAATCGTTAGTTTTAAGTCTTTTAATGGAATAAAAAATATCACAGTAATGAAAAAGCTGACATTTAAAGGACCGATAAAGCAACAGATTCATCAGAAGAATGTGTTAGCAGAACAGTTCTGTATACCCTTGGCTGCATATAACAGACCTATAATCAGAAGTTAGCAAATGGTACAGGATGAGGATAACTAAAAATAGGGGTAACCAAAAAGCCAGGAGATTGAAAGATTTGGGTTATGTGAATTTGCAAGAAACTGGAGTAAAAAGCTATATCTAAAAGACATTTGAAAGCCAGTACTTTGGCAGAGCTGCATTCCTGGATGCTCTTGATCTGGTCATTAGCTTGTATGATACTGTGCAAAATTGTCTCACCACAGGGTTGTGTGGCCAGAGCAAAGATCTGAGCCTGTGCTGTTTTATTGGGTTTTGCTCTTTGACGTAGTTAATTGGCCATTTTCCATTCAAGTTAGATTGGATTTTTATAAACCCCGGAGTAATTTCTTTTCCATGAATCCCATTTTCCTCTGCCCTACAGGAAGGGTGTAACCATTTCCTCGTGACAGAAGGAACCAAAGGGGAAGTCAAACAACGCATCGTCTAATCAATATTGGCAAGTGCATGTCAATGAGTCATTGATTTGTGTCCTCCATGGGCTTTTTCATGGTGGCCTGTTACCAGAATGAGTGGTCAGCAGAGCAGAACTGGTCTAGACAGAAGAAAAGGCCTCTGATGAAAATGAGCCTTTTCCAAATGGGCATTCAGAAAATACTGGAACAGAGAGTTATTTATAGATCCGTTTTTTTTTTTTAATTTGATGCAACCTCCTTTCTAAATCAGCACCAGCACTTCCTTAAATTAAGAAATGCAGTAAACACACCGTATAACTGTACCATGGCTAGTTATCTCTGTCCCCCTCTGTTATTTTTAAGGACCTGGTTAGCGAATTCAACAGTAAAATTCCATTAATAATTAAACACTTAATTTTCTTTAGAGAGAAAAAATAAGATAAACACTCTGTTTTCTTAGGTAATTCATGGTTATTAATTGAATGACTTGCTTAAAATCAATGTTAATAAATAATGTATAGGATTCTTTTTCAGCCACCCCATAAATACTCGGTGATTGAAGAAAGCAGAGAACATACTAGCGGAAATTTATCTTTAGGCAGCGATAAGATTTTTGTGTGTATGTTCCAATTTATATGCAATTGATTTCACACTTCCACTGGCGAATGAAGCCTTGTATCAATCAACTGAACACACGCACAAGCAGGTGAGCACTTAAAACATAACTTTCCTCTTGCTCAGTTGCTGCTCAAGGCCCCTGTGGTAAGGGTCTGCCTGATGCTTCTCTGCTGCATGTACAACCCTGCATGCCTTTGCAGGGCTAGGCCCCACGTTTGGCAGCTGTTCCTTTGGGTGGCTCCTACATCATGTCTAACTCATCAAGTACTTTTTTGTTGTCCTGAATCTGGTCTCTCTGTGTGCCCCATGTAAGACTTCATCTTGCCTACCTGAGGCAGAAAAGGCACTACCAAGTTACTGTTGGCAGACAGTGACTGAGTTGGAAGCAGCTTGTTTTAGAAGGGCAGGAGGAAGGACAAAACTATTTTTTTTAATTTTTTTTTTTTATGGTGTGGAGGTGAGCAAGGTTGTGTGGGTGGGTCCTGGCTGGGGAACTTTGTAGTGCCTGAAGTTTGTGTCCTTTTGCCATTAAGGTTAAAACTCTCAGCTGATGAAAATCAGGACGCATCAATTACAGTTTAATGATTCATAATTTTGACCTTAGGTGACCAAAGTAACTTTTGTTTATTACACTAGGCATAAAATATGGTGTGAAACTGGTCAGGAGGTTCTTTTGTCTTCCATTCTCTGTCCCCATATCTGTCTCCTCCATACATAAGCAATAAATTGAACAGAAAATTGAGTAAGCAGGTTTTGGTCAGCTGTTTATGCATAGACCCTGCTAACGTGCCTGATTCTCTTAGTTGCACCAATAAAAAACTAAATGCAAGAAAAATGATTCCTGATTGGCACTGATGAGCAGCAAGTGTAATTGTGAAATGGCCTGTGCTGTCAAAGAAGAGGAGAGTCACACGTGACACACTTTGAAGGACAGTCCATCTCCTGGAATATGCAGTAGCTTTATTCAGAGAAAATAAAACCAATACTCTATTTTCTTAGGTAATTTATGTTTACAGTCGAAGCTGTATGGTGTCACTTGTAAAGGCAATAAGGGAAAGGGCTATTTTTTCTTTTTATTTCAAGAAGGAATTAAAAGCTAGGGAGAAAATGTGAATCCCTTGGGATGGAAAGCCTGGTGCTCAACACTGGGAGCCTGTTTTTAGCCGTGAAGTAGATGGTTAGGAGGGAGTATCATCTCTGAAGCAGTGAAGATGACTGAAGCGTGGGGTGATGCGTCACGGACAAAGAGGGAGTTTCTGTGTTTTGGCTGCAGTGATCCTGACCCTCTGAAAAGGAGATGAAGTATTAAAATGAAGTCTGAAACCAGCAGTAGCACTGAGAGCTGCTAAACAAACTATTCAAGTATTCAAGGAAGGCAATAAATTGTAGAAGGTAATGAAAAGATTTACCGACTTAGAAAATGGTGAAGAAGAAAAACGCATTGAGGTTAAAAGCGAGCAATGAGTTTCTGGACAGGTATGAATGTACATCCTGAAAAGGGAGAATGAGGTTGGGAACACTGCATCAGTGCCTGGTGTTAAACCAATCTCTGTGCCTTGGAAACCTTCTGGGAGTGACATCAAGCTCAATGAGGTGAATGCTCTGGCTGTTTTACTAAAACACAGCTTGGAAAGCACAGTTTGTGAAACACTCACTTCAGACGTGAAGTGCCACAAACTCGCAGCAGCGTGAATTCAGAGCACGCCAGGCAGTGCTGAGCCTGTCACTGGGGTGAGCACGAGGCCCTTGGCCTGCTGAGTGTTGACTGAGAGGAGCACAATGCAAGCAAAAACACTTGTGTGGAAAGTGCACCAAAAATCAGTGGGGTTGATAGTTTGTGCTTTCAGAATATGTTTGTAAAATGAAGTAGGGTGGATTCACACCCCTAGCAATGCTAATGGTGAATTCCCTTCCTGCACTGGAAGGAAATACCTTAAGGGATTTTTGCCTTATAATTTTATATTGAAAGACATCTTTAGAAAGTGGACATATGAAGATGGACAGCCTTATGCCTTTCTTAGTTGTTCGGAAGATATTATCAGTCTTCTAAAAAGCTACAGCACATGGTGTAAAACAATAAAAGGGCAGTTCCTGGAAGGCGTGGGAGTCACTTAAAGTAAAGAAGGTAGGCAGAGTAAAGTCACAGAGGGATTACAACTAGGAGTCAGTGAGTAACTCGAGCTATAAGACGTCAATATAAGGACTGGAGGAGAGAGGTTAGAGATGTGAAAGAATAGACATGAAGATCTCTGTTGGAGATTTGGTTTAATGGATATTCACTTTGATGAGCCAGTTCTTGCTAGAGCAAGAGTCAGACAAGTGAGACTTTGGGGTGTGAGGATTTAGAGGTGGGAAACTGAGGTTGCCTGCAGATAGCATCATAAGAATATGATATTATCCCACTGGAATAACCTTGCAGTGGCAAAGAAGTTTTGTTAGAAGTAACAGTGTATTATATCTTGTTTCCTAATGGTATACAGATATTTTCTCCTCAAAAAGTTGCTTATCAGTTGATAGTTATTAATTTCTTTCTTGGCCCAGAATATTATTCAATGTTGCTCTTAACTTTTGCTCTTTCTGACAGAAGAATTGCAGTTAGCACCTTGACACACCTGACACTTTCTATATGTAAAAGTAGATGCCATTTCTGTTCCAAAGTATTGTGTTACTGATCTGGATCATCTTTAATCTCTTTCTGATCTTTAACTGAAAGCTCTCAAAGACAAGTGGTTTTCCTAAGTATTAATTATTGTATGATTCTTAATCATTATTGCTAATTACTTCCTTTTCAAGCATGGAATTTCTCAGCACCTCCATGCAGAGGTCAGTAGGAGGGTTACAGCATGAGTGCTCTCTGAAGTGAAGCACTTCAGTGGTTTCTGTTTTCAAAGCACAAATTGGAGCTAAAACAAAAGTTATGCCTTTATTTTCTGGCATTGCAGTTCCTTTCATTCAGTGTTCTCCTTTACATGAGACAACTATGGCCCCAAACCTTGAGGACTGCAAGCACACGTCTTGTCTTGGTGACTCAGCCTCTTTATTTGTTTGCCTGTCTTGCACTGTTTTGATGACCTGCATTTCTTTCCAGGAAAAATCCCATATGCTGTTACCAAACACAGCAGAGACAGAAAATCACAGGGGAATGCCAAGTGAAATTTTCAGAGGAGCAGAGGCCAGGCTTCGCAGTCCTTTAGGTTCCTGAAAGATCAACTTTGTTACTTTATAAAGGGTTCTATTATCAGCTGCCTCTTGTAACAAGATTCTTCCAATGAGATAATGTTGTGCCTCCTTCCAAGAGGAGAAATGGAGAGAAAGGACATTTTCACACCAGCTTTCCTGTAGGTAAACCAGAAAATAAGCTGTCATGAAATTTGTCTCCTGTGGAAATAGGAGGCAGAATACATATATGTGTATTACATCATGACAGTGGCTTATTGCTGAACAGTATTTTTGTGTATGGAGGAATGCAATTCTGTGGCACTTTTTGAGTCTAGCTGGCAAATGACTGAGGCTATACATACATCTCTCCTTAAAGGATGCTCTGGAGGAAAGCTGTTTTTCCAGGGAGAATGAGGCTTCAGTCTTTATCTCCTTGTGCATGCTTTTCAGCAACGTTTTTGTTTCCCTCTGGTTTCAGATAAACAAGGCTTTATACACCCATTTAGGGGAACCCTCAGATGATTCCCACCAATCTCTCCTTAACCATGCTGTACACTGTATTTTCTTAATGCTTCTCTGCTGTAGTGTAGTATCATAGCAGGCTGCTGGGGGCAAGGATGAGTAAGATTAAGATCACCCCTGGCAGAACCTCCTGTTCCCTTTGTTAGTAAAACATGAGGATAATCGGCAGCAGTCATGGCTACCTCAGACTCTGATGGAGGGGATGGCAGAGGGATTTCTGTGGCCATTTCAGTGGCCTTGGGAGTCTGCTCTACCCTGCAGCAGCTGCCCTGCCTCTGGTCACCTCTGCAGCAGCTGCTCTTACAGGAGAGATGGCAGGACCGAGTGACAAACATGTTCTCCTCTCTCCCCCAAGCAGACCTTGATGGAAGGTGACTGAAACTAAAGAATTCCAGGGGGATTACCTGAAATTTATTTCCTGCTTAGTTGTTAAAATTTCAGTGTATTTTCACTGATGGTACCAAAGTTCATGTCCTTCCCCATCCAATCACCAAACCCAGTTAGTCTGTGTGAGTTAAGGTGAGTGAAAAAGGGTTTTAAATCTTTGTTTGACAAGAAGGTGGACATAAAATGCCACAAACGTGTTTTTCACCGTAGCAAGTTACCTTTAAACTGTTTCTTTTTTAAAAATACTATTTTTAATATCTGGGGATCTGTTCTACAGTGTAGCATCTTTTGTTTGGTTTTGAGTGGACTGGAGTCCTGGAAGGGGTTTGAAGAGCAGCTGCAGAAAACACCAACTACGATCTAAGTGTCAAAGAACATAATTAGATGTTAAGACAGATGGTACAGGCATAATTGCAGGCAACTTAGAAAATTGCAACCTAGAAGACTCCCCCGTAGTTGAGGATTAGTTATAGCTGGATGTCTTTCACTGAAAAAAAGAGCGTTATGCATGGTGATGTGTGTGGAGGTTTGAGAGCTGCAGGGAGAATGTTGCTGTGGTTCAGCTGAGACAATTCCCTGCTTTCAGCTCAGAGGAACGTACTTAGGGGCCTGATCTCTCCGTGGAAAATAAACCAGGTCCTCTGCCTCATGGTGCCACTGAGATGCCTGAAGTTGATGACTATCCAGCTACCTGGAGATCACTGTAGTCTTATTAATCTTAGTAGCTAAGAATATGTCTTATATTTAAAATATATAAAAATATTAAAAAATATAAAAATGTATGTAAATATAAAAATA
>NW_008587998.1:0-7193 GCF_000691845.1 Merops nubicus
AGGATTGTATGATTCTATGATTCTATACTGTGCCATCCTCCTACTGACATTCTCCTTAGGCAGTGGAGGGCTTTATGGTTTATGTAAATTAGATTGATACCTTTATAAAAAGTTCAGTTTGAAATGGAAGTGTCAGTTCTCCAAGTGTTGTGGCAAACTGAGGGTCCCCCAACCTCTCCTCAAACCTTTTACACATCCCCTGTGAGGGTTCAGAGAGGTGACAGTTGTACCCAAACCACTGGGTCTGCTCTGTGGGCAAGGAAGTATCCACATGTTAAACAGTGAACAAGCCTGGGAGAGTATCATTAAGGGTGAATTGACTCCAGTCTATAAAGTCCTTAAGGACCATATCTGCAATTCTCTGCACCATGCTATGTCTTCTGTGCTACTCACTGGCCTCTATCCCCTTCGCCCTGCCCCTGCCAGTCCAGTTCCTGATCAGCTCCAGCCAGAGTGGAAGATGCTTGCCTTTTAGCCACCATTATCTCACTGTCGGAACATACTGGGATTCAGGGTACTGCGATGTGAGTACTAGTGGTCCTGCAATTATGGCAAGATCTCAGAAAATGTCTACATTTTTGAGGCAGATTCACTTTTCCTTCAATTTTGCTCTGCTGCTAGGGTAAGGCTTTCAAATCTCTGTGGCCAGTGATATCAGCAGGATGTTAATGAAGCTTCTGGACAGTTCCCTCACTGCAGGACCTCTTTGGTGATGTTCCAAGGGTTATCAAGTTCCCAATAAGCTGTCCCATTACTAAAACCACAGAAACTGTCCGTGAGCAAGTGGGATCTTCTTCTTCCCCACCCTTTGGCTGGAGAAACTCCTATTCAGTGGCAGAAGTGGAAAACAGGAATGGCTGGAGGTAATTTGGACACCTAGGGTTTACTCCACCACTGTACAAGCCTCCCTGGCCTGGCAGCTTTTCCAGGAACAAGAGCACTTTGGAGATGGAGCACTTTGCCACTGAGGGCCTAGAAATCTGTTCCCTGTCCTTTTAGAAATATTGGGTGTCTCATGCAAGCCCACATGGCTACAAGTGCCCGCATTTGCACAGTGTGACTTGCTTATGCTGCATTTATAAAAAGTCTGTGGTGGATCAGTTACATTAATTTTTTTCTCTGATTTGAGAAAGTTGGTTGATAAATGGGACTGCCTGTAGCAACGTTCTCTTCTGCCAAGGCAGGAGGAATAGGGAAGTTGTACAGATAAGCTTTTAGCAAAGTTGCAAAATGTCATTAGCACATAAAACCTAAAATCACCATAAGCCCATAAAAAGTATGGTAAGTGAACAAGTAAAATCACAGTAAGCCTATAATCACATAAAACCTATAATAAATTGCTGTTGTGTAGTAAAAGCTGATTAAAAATTGATTAAACCAGTTCAAACTATGTAGATCTCACCTTAATGCATCGCATGGTGTTTACACTGCCCTGACTTGCAAGGAGCTCTTTGTGATGGGGGGAGACAAGTTCTGCTTACCTGTATCAGACCTGCAAATCAATAATTTACAGTGTTCAGAGACCATGTCAAATAAAAATAGTCTGCTTGAACCTAGCAAACATGCAGGGCACGTCATCAAAAATACAAATATGTCACTGGCCATCTTAGATGGCTGCCAACAATAACATCTTGCTTTCAGTGCCCTCTTTTCTTCAAAAACTGCTAGTGCATGGAGCCCAACCTTCTTCATGGCAGCAGAGGAACATGTGAAATACAGATAATAAGCAATTTAAGGATCCCAAATATCTGCATCCATTTTTTCAGCCAGCTGCGGTAGGGACAGAGTCAGGACAAGCTCCACACACCAGGCAGTGCCACAAAGGCCCCTTTCCTCACTTGCAAATCCTGGGGTTCCTATTGCAGCTCTGCATGATGGTATGGATTAACCTCACTCTATTATTTTCTCTGCCTTCACCAAGGAGCAGCAGCCACAGTATTTCATCATGTCAGTCCAAGTCTGCCATAAATTAATCACCTACCTCCTGATACTGTCTGAGTCTCAGGAAATGCTCCCCAAGTGCCAACCATGGGATGCACTGCTATATAAATGCTGATTCACTGTGTCAACGTCTCACCCTTAACTAAGAAACAGCTCACAAAATATTTCCATGATCTGTCCTGTCACGACTGTGGGCAGCAGTAAGACAACAAGTTCACAAGGTTCAGCATATGCACAGACCTGTGACAGGGTCGGTCGGAACAGCCTTGCCTGGCCCCTGCACACCAAACACCTTCATCGATGAACACTCTCGGCAGCCTTGATATACCCCTCAGTTGAATGAAAAATAGATCCGCCTGGGGTAAGCATCCAATGCTTCTTCTAGGAAGATGCTGTAAAGCAGCAGCTGGTTTGTGCTGGTGGCCCCATGAGATGTGGTGTCATGTATTCTGGTGATCAGTAATATGCTATTTATCTTTTCATTTCTGATAGCTTTGTTTGAAGGTAATCCCAACAGGAAAAAAAAGCTCTAAATTCAGCAAATACACTGTTTATTGCAGGTCTTTCATTCTGTCCTTCCTACAAAGAAGATGATATTCAGGCAGCAAAGTGAACATGAAATATATTCCTGAAAGTAATGCAGAGTATCAGAGGTTTGGGGCAAGAAAGGTCTTTTCAAAAGATGGCTAGCTAATAATGTCTCGGTAATGATAAATGGGGTTTTTCAGAAAGTCTGTTTGGCTTTTCTAACCCAAAATACAATTTGCAGATGAACTTTCAAAATGAAGTCCCAAGAAACCTCTGAGAAAAAAAAATAAATTAATCGAAAACACCTAGTCACTGTTGTGATATCTTTCTGTTAAGGAAACTGATTCAGTACACCTTATCTAGGAGAAGGAGAAGCACGGGAAGAGGGCAAGGCAAGACTAGGCAAGGAAAGGAAAAATATTTTAGGTATTACTCTATTTCTCACTAAGACTCTTTCTAACTTTTAATTTTTAGCTTTGACTTGTTTTTTAAAAGACTATATAATCAATTTATTTCTGAGTTTTAAGCTATGTAGAAAATTATAGAAGATATTGATTTTAAAAGAAAGTGTATGTAATACAGTTGCATAAGGTTGAGACAAAAAAAAATATCCAGATATCAAGCAGGGTCAAAGAAAGATCAAGAAGAGATGAAGTTATGGGAGTTTGTCTTCAAAGTTACAATCACTTAAACAATTAAATGAATGGCAGAAAATGGTGTTTTGGGATGGTTTTGGAGGCTTCCAAAAAATACCATTAGTAGCTGGCAAACTGTAAAGCCACCATTAAAAATAACCTTGAAGCTGATACGATTTTCATAGATCTATCCTAAAAAAAAAAGTATTAAATGTACTACAGAGCTGGCCAGGAAAATTATCTACTCCTTCTTGTCCACTTCATTGGACATCTATGGGATAAACATCTATGGGATAACAGCACATGCTGCCTCAGTGACAGTTACAGAATGATGTCCATAGGGCAAGCAGTTGTTGAGTTATCTATAAACTCATTTCTTCCAAACCCTTAGGGAGACAAAATCCTTTTGATTTTATTGAATGTACATTTCTGTCTAAACTCCTGACAGCCTCTCCTTAGCCTACCAGTGGCTGCAGAATTGACCCCAGGCTTGAGCTGAGCTCTTCCTTTGTGGTGAGAAGCAACTTCTGGAAACAAGACGTAACAGCACTTCTGACGCCTGTTTGAACGAAGTGGGCATCGGTGCACTGCATCAGAGCATCCTCTGGCCACGTGAGATCCAAAGATCACTATTGCCAATCATAATTTAACTTCTTACCCTATAAAAGCATATTATTTCTGTCTTATTATTATTACATACTTCATAGCCAGTTAGAGCCACAGATAAAGATGTTTGATTATTTTTGCCCTGAAAACTAGTACTTAGGCTGTGCTTCAACAAGGCATATGAGTTTATTCTTAGCTTTAATTCCAGATCACTCTTCAAGGAACATCACTACAGATTAACAGCTATGGTGGAATTAAGGAACACACTGGGAACAAGATTCAGAGTGCCAGTTTCACTTAGGAAAACCACAGGCTTGTTAGTCAGAGGGGAAAAAATAGGATTATTGAAGGAGAGGTTCCTTCTGCCAAGCTTTAATTGTCTAAGTACACCTAGGCTGCATACACAGTCCATGGGAAGAAGCAGACATCTCCAGAGAGGAATTTGTGACATTTATCCTAGATAGCCATCTGGGATTAAATAATCATGGGTTTCAAAATGATGCGGTCTTGCCATCAGTGACACAGGAATGTACAGATCTAAAGAAAAGAAATCTTTATAAACCTCCTCTCTTCTTCTGGTTTCTTTCCTCCTCAACTTGTCTACTTGTTTGAAGAGAGATTCTGCTCCAAACCAGATCCTTTTGGCCTTTCTCCCTACTCCTGCACACGACACCTTCCAGACCATGATGTCCTTCTGGTTGGTGGGCAGATGATACATGCTTGGTCAGTCTTTCGCTTATGTTTTCCCAATATGTCCTTAGAAACCCTTTCTTGTATCAAGAATTTCCTTTAATTTTGTGACCTTCTGATCAGCTTCATCAGACACAGGAGATATCTACTATTTATTTGTCTCCTCTTTCTGGGCTATATAGGAAAAATTAGTTTGTTCCAGGCAGAATCCATCTTTTTGCCCCAGTGGGCTTTATTTGAATGCTGTGTTGGCAGAATATTGCAAGTTCCTATCACATCAGCCTGTCTCAGGTGACAGAGCCTCTCCTGGCCCTTCCTCAGCTTTTTCCCCAGTAAGGAAGGAAAAGACACCAGAATGTTCCACATTCAAAACTAATTTATATGGAGAATCTCCCAGTGTCAAAAACATTAGGCATTCCATAGGCAGAATTCCCAGTCAGGAGCACCAGCAGTGCATGGCACTCTGGGGCTTCAGTTAAACTTGGGCTTCCCCAATTAGCTCCTTATATGCACCTCTTCCTCATCCTTGGGCACCAAAGGAAATGGCAAAAATAGTTTTTTAACTGCTTTCTTGGATGTTACAAGAAAAACCAAGCAGTAGATTTAGCCATTTCCAAACAACCTTATTAAAGGATTAAGAAATATTTAACTCAAGCTGCAGGATATTACATAAAGTTTTGCTTCCCACTTTCTCAACCAGACCTAGAGATTCAGTCCTACTAATTTCAAATGCCTGATGAGCTATATGGCAAAATGAGATCCTTAGTTAGCTGAATTCAAAACATAACATAAATTATCTTTTTGTACAACATGCTAGCGTTTATTAATTAATATAGGTACACTAGAATCTTACCCAGGAAGTATGGTTTGCAAACTTGTCAGCAGGTAAGAAGTCAAGCAGCTTTCCTGCAAATTGCTTTTCTCCTTCCTCTCTCTGTGCCACAACCATACAAGAAGAATGAAGTTTAATAGCTGCTGAACTTTCCCCATTTTTTCAGTGCATCACAATTACAGGGACACCTGCTCTGTATGACTCTGTGTCCATCCACCATGGACAGGGCTCAACAGGGCTTCATGTTTTTCAGGGACCACTGCAGTTTGCAAATCAGGTGTGATCAAAAGTAAGTTGGGGTGCCAGGACAAGTTTTCAGGAGTGTTTATATTACCTACAGCTTCTGTGTCTTTTTTTATTCTTTTCTAAGACATGTATTTGTGCTCTTTATTCTCCATTTTTGAAGTCTGTAACATTTTTCAGAGTCTGTTGTGTTAAAACCCAGGTGTGTAAGTCACGTAGAGATACAGAAGCAGTGGTGAAAGGGTAATAGTAAAATGAGAAAGAAAAAAAAAAAAAGTTTCAGGAAAAATAGTTAGTGCTGGGCTGTGTCACAGGATTTTCTAATAGGTCCCAAATGTAACCACCAAAGCATAGCTAAGTGTGTAAGACAGACAGGCTTGTGCAGCTTGCACTGCTGAAGAGACTAGTCGCACAAATTTCTCCCTTGGAGTCACAAGTTTGCCTTAGTCTGCAGGTATGTATCTACATGAAATATGTCAGGCTGCCTGGACTTAGTGGGCTCCAGCACAAGTGGATTTGGGTTTACCCAAAAACATAAGGTTAGTAATGGCTCTCAAGCTCCTTAAATACTATTCCCCACCTCTCAGGTGTACCACACTGGCAAAGAGGACATTCTGGGCTCAAACTGTGTGTACCTGAATTTGTGCAATCCATGATGCCTGGCTTTGCCGCACGCATCTAGGTGAAGCTAGTCCACACTGAAGTCACTTATCTCTGTAAGAAAAGATTCAATACAAAATCTCTGCCTTTGGCTTTCCTCAGCACTTGCCCTTTCACTTACAAAGCTTGTTTATGGTGCAAACAATTTACAGAAGTCTGACAGCAGTTCAACAAGGTGAAAAGCAAAAGGCAGAAGAACTCCACATTTTGATCATGTCACAAACATGATAGAACAACAGAAACAATTCCATTTTCTGCTTTCTCCTTTCAGTAGTGATAAAGTCAGATCTCTGAGGAGGTATTACTGTGAAACTAACACTTAAATATGTGCCTTTGAGGCTTTTTTTTTTTGTTATTGTTTTCCCTTTAAAATGAAGTTTAAAAATACATTGGGGATTCAGTAATATCTGTAATCCTGTCTCTAGATTTCTGCCTCTCTGAGATTTGCTTCTTTGTGTCTTTTAGTCCAATTTAATCTCTCGTGTAAGCCGGTACTGCTCTCTCTTCTTCCATGAAACTGCACCCATGCAGCCAGATGTGCCAAGCCAGACGTTCTGGGAGTGCAGTTACCTCCTTCCTTCCATACCTGCAGCTCAGAGCCAGGTTCTCCCTTCCCCCAGACTCCACAGTGATCCTCTATGCTGTTGCAAGGAGCACCAGACCAGAAGGTGAGCCGTGACACCACACCCCAGTACTTGGCTCCCTCACTTCTTGCGTGGTCCATATTGGCAAGTACTGTCACAAGCCTCAACATGATGCTGTCCCACAGAGGGGGAGGAAGCCCCTATCAGCAGCCCCAAATAACTTTTCTACAATCTGGCAACACCTGCTTCTTCATCAGAGCCAACTGCAGAGAAAGTGATAGACAATATAGTGGGATGCCTGCAGCAGGAGAAGAAACTACTCAGTTATTACCCAAACCACTATTTTTACCCTTTTTCTTTCTTTTTCACCCCAAAAGCATCAGCACTAATTTTATCCAGAAGAAGGGAAGGGAAGGGAAGGGAAGGGAAGGGAAGGGAAGGGAAGGGAAGGGAAGGGAAGGGAAGGGAAGGGAG